>NC_042991.1:11063763-11070917 GCF_901001165.1 Salmo trutta
CACTTTTTGACTCCAGGGTCTGTATTCTAGTGTCTTAGAGTAGGAGTGCTGATCTAGGATCAGGTCGTCCCATGCCCATATGATCTTAATCACAATAATTTTCAAAAATAAAACAAATTATCCTAGATGCGTACTACTACTCTGAGACGAATGAATATGGTCTGCTCTGAAGTAACTTATCTTTCTATCCCTGTCTCACTGTCTTTCTAAAAGACATACACCCCTTCAAATGAGTGAATTTGGCTATTTCAGCCACACCCGTTGCTGACAGGTGTATAAAATCGAGCACACCGCCATGCAATCTCCATAGACAAACATTGGCAGTAGAATGGCCTTACTGCAGAGTTCATTGACCTTCAACGTGGCACCTTCAACTGTAAGTGCTGTTATTGTGAAGTGGAAATGTCTAGGAGCAACAACGGCTCAGCCGCGAAGTGGTAGGCCACATAAGCTCACAGAACGGGACCACCAAGTGCTGAAGTGTATAGTGCGTAAAAATCATCTGTCCTCGGTTGCAACTCTCACTACTGAGTTCCAAACTGCTTCTGGAAGCAACGTCAGCACAAGAACAGTTCGTCGGGACCTTCATGAAATGGGTTTCCATGGCTGAGCAGTCGCACACAAGCCTAAGATCAGCATGCACAATGCCAAGCGTCAGCTGGAGTGGTGTAAAGCTCACCGCCATTGGCCTCTGGAGCAGTGGAAACGTCTTCTCTGGAGTGATGAATCAAGGAGTTATGAATCTGGGTTTAGTGGACGCCAGGAGGACACATTCTAGATTGTTCTGTGCTTTGGAGAAGGCCCTTTTAATGTTTCAGCATGACAATGCCCCCGTGCACAAAGCGAGGTCCATACTGAAATGGTTTGTCGAGATCGGTGTGGAAGAATTTGACTGGTCTGCACAGAACCCTAACCTCAACCCCATCAAACACTTTTGGGATGAATTGGAACGCCGACTGCGAGCCAAGCTTAATCGTCCAACATCAGTTCCCAACCTCACTAATGCTTGTGGCTGAATGGAAGCAAGTCCCCGCAGCAATGTTCCAACATCTAGTGGAAAGCCTTCCCAGAAGTGTGGAGGCTGTTATTGCAGCAAAGGGAGGACCAACTCCATATTAATGCCCATGATTTTGGCATGAGATGTTCGACGAGCAGGTGTCCACATACTTTTAGTCATGTAGTGTATGTCACACCTTGTATACAGTCCAAGCCACAATCGTCACCCCCATGACCTCTTAGCAGTGACCTACTGTATGTCACATCCTCTCCATCAGTGCCAATGAGACTCATGTCACATGACATGAGGTATACCTAGGAACCTATCAGATCCTATGTCTCAGTCTGTCTCTCTCTGTCTGTCTCTCTCTGTCTGTCTCATCAGGAGACTCTGGTGGACTGGTGTGATGAGAAAGAACTCAATCTCATCTTGACAACCGGGGGGACCGGCTTCGCTCCCCGTGATGTCACACCTGAGGTAAGTGTGCGTGTCTGTCTGTCACCTAGCGATTGTACCTTGCTGTGTTACCCAGTCACGTTTTCTTTCTTCTTTGTCTACTTCCTCTTATCTGCACCCTTGTCTCGAAGGAAACTGTAACATGCAGATCCAAAATGACAATGGGTGGTGTGTGTCACTGAGAGGGGAAAGGAGTGGAGTGTGAGGGGAGGTGACTTGTACAGCCACACACAGGGCTGTCTGTCTGCTACTGTTACGAATGGTTCTCAGAAGTACCACTGGAGTCCCTTCATTTATCACCACTGAGACACTTGTGGGTTGGTTGAAGACCCGTACTCAGTAATATGGTATATGATAGCACTGTGTGTGTGTCTGGACGCTTAGTCACCATGAGGTCAAATGCTATTTCTAGGGGGTTTAGGCTTAAGGTTAGAATTAGTGTTAGAATTACATTAGTTTTAGGGTTAGGGTTAGTTTTAGGGTTAGGGTTAGGAAATAGGGTTAGGGTTAGGAACTAGGGTTAGTTTTAGGGTTAGGGTTAGGAGCTAGGGTTAGTTTAGGGTTAGGGTTAGGAGCTAGGATTAGTTTTAGGGTTAGGATTAGGAGCTAGGATTAGAGTTAGGGTTAGGAGCTAGGGTTAGTTTTAGGGTTAGGAGCTAGGGTTAGTTTTAGGGTCAGTGTTAGGAGCTAGGATTAGTTTTAGGGTTAGGGTTAGGAGCTAGGGTTAGTTTTAGGGTTAGGAACTAGGGTTAGGAACTAGGATTAGTTTTAGGGTTAGGGTTAGGAACTAGGATTAGTTTTAGGCTTAGGGTTAGGAGCTAGGGTTAGTTATAGGTTTAGGGTTAAGGTTAGGTTTTGGGGTTTAGGGTTAAGGTTAGGGTTAGGGTTAGGAGCTAGGGTTAGTTTTAGGTTTAGGGGCTTTAGGGTTAAGGTTAGGGTAAGAGTATAGGTTAGGGTTAGGTTTAGGGTTAGGGAAAATAGGATTTTGAATGGGACTGAATTGTGTGTAAGGTTAGCTGTACAATACTGTGTGTGTGTGTGTGTGTGTGTGTGTGTGTGTGTGTGTGTGTGTGTGTGTGTGTGTGTGTGTGTGTGTGTGTGTGTGTGTGTGTGTGTGTGTGTGTGTGTGTGTGTGTTTATTACCCAGTATCCCCCGCTTCTGTGTTGATGATCCCACTCACTGTAGGTGTCAAGGGATTATCTCCCTCTCTCTCTTTTCCTCTCTCTCCTCCCTCCATTGAGATATGCTTCCTTTACACTGTAGCTTCTCTCTCCCCCTCCTCTTCTTCTACCACCCTCCTTTCTCGCCCACCCTCTCTCTCTTTCCCTGACCACCTCCACTCTCTCTCTCTCCCTCCCTATCTCTTCTCCCTTCCCCATCTCTGCTCTCCCTCTCTCTCTCTCTTGCTCTCCTTCTTTCTCTCGTTTTAGTCCTCCCTCTCCCTCTCTCCTGAGTCCTAGCCCACGATGCTAATCAGTGGCTGGTACTCTTTGAAGTCTTCCCTTTCTCCTCTCTTTCTCCTCTCCCTCACTAATGGACTGTTTGTGTCACTAAGCTCAAGGGCACAGAACATACAGCTGGAGGAGAGAGAGAGAGAGAGAGAGAGAGAGAGAGAGAGAGAGAGAGAGAGAGAGAGACTTCTCTGCTTCTCAGTCTGTTGGGAACCTGCTGCATCAAACACACATACAATGTAGACACGCACATGGAAACTGATAGACGCACATGGAAACTGATTCAAACACACACACACCTGGTACTGATACACACACATGGTACTGATACACACACACACACATGAACATCGATACACACACACACATGGTACTGATACACACACACATGGAAATTGATACACACATACATGGAAACTGATACAAACACACGGAAACAGATACACACACACACACACACATGGAAACTGATTCAAACACACGGAAACGGATACACACACACACTTAGCCATGGAAACTGATACACAAACATGGAAACTGATGCACACACAAACACACATGGAAACTGATGCCATCATACATGAAAACTGATACACACACATATGAAAACTGATACACATACATATGGAAACTGATGCACACACACGCACATTGAAACTGATACACACAAATGGAAACTGATAAACACACACAAACATGGAAACTGATCCACAAACACATACATATGAAAACTGATACACACACACACACACACACACACACACACACACATGGAAAATGATACACACACACACACACACACACACACATGAAAATTGGTACCAACACACCGAAACTGATATACACACATGCACATGGAAATTGATACACACACGGACACTGATACATACACAAATGGAAACTGAAACACACACACACACACACGAAAACTGATTCACACACACATGGAAACTGATTCACACGCACATGGAAACTGATACAAACCGACACAGAAACTGATACACACACATGGAAACTGATACAAACACACAGAAACGGATACAAACACACGGAAACTGATAAACACATATGGAAACTGATATTAAAACATGGAAACTGATTTAAACACATGGAAACTAATACACATATGGAAACTGATACACACACACTCACATGGAAACTGATGTAAACACATGGAACCTGATATACACGAACATGGAAACTGATACACACATGAAAACTGATGCGCACACATACATGGAAACTCATTACACACACACACATGGAAACTGATATACACACATGGAAACTGATATACACACATGGAAACTGATACACACATACATGGAAACTGATTACACACACAAACATGGAAACTGATACACACACACATGGAAACTGATGCACACACACACGCATTGAAACTGATGCACACACACGCATGGAAACTGACACACACACATGGAAACTGATAACACACATGGTAACTGATAGACACACACACCAAAACTGATACACACACACACACACATGGAAACTGACACACACACACACACAAACTGATACACACACACACATGGAAACTGACACACACACACACACACGGAAGCTGATACACACAAACAAAAATAAACTGATACACACAAACATATAAAAACACAAACATGGAAGCACATGCAGACTTACATGCAAACATAAAATTCTCAAATACGTACACGCACACACACAAACATGCAAACAGATACACACAAACAATGTGTGTTCTCTCTCTCTCTCTCTCTCTGTGTGTGTCTCTCTTCGTTCCTCAGGCTACTAGAGAGGTGATAGAGCGGGAGGCTCCAGGGATGTCTCTGGCCATGCTGATGGGTTCTCTCAACGTCACACCACTAGGCATGCTCTCCAGGTGAGACACACACACACACTAACATGTATACTCTCCACACACTCGTACAGACACACACACACACACACACACAAATGTATACTATGTACACCAGAGGAGGCTGGTGGGAGTAGTTATAGGAGGACGGTCTTATTGCAGTGATGGAATGAATAGAACGGAGTCAGACGTCTGGATTCTATATGTTTGATGTGTTTGATACCGCATAACTACTCCCACCAGCCTCCTCTGGTTTACACACTCATTCACGCACATATACGCACTGTCATACTGTGAACCTCTAATACACATTGTTCTCTCGTGTGTGTGTGTGTGTGTGTGTGCAGACCCGTGTGCGGCATCCGTGGCAAGACACTTATCATTAACTTGCCAGGGAGCAAGAAGGGTTCACAGGTAAGAAAACAGAACCACTTTAACACCTGCACTCAGATCAGTGTTTCAGGGCCTGTGTTCACAAAGCGTCTCAGAGTAGGACTGCTGATCTAGGATCTGCTCTCCGCCTTTTATTCAACATGATTTAAAGGGTCAAAATGATGCTAGATCAGCAATCCTACTCTGAGACTCGTGGTGAATACGGCCCCTGGTCTCACGTTTACTTAGATCAGTGTCGATGTGACTGAGTACTTCTGGTAGTAAAGGTAGCATGCGTGTGCACACTCTACCTCTCTCTGTACCTCTCCCTCCATCTGTCTCTCCTTCTGTCTCTCTCACTCTCTCTGTCTCTCTCTCTGTCTTTCTCTCTCTACCTCTCTCTGTACCTCTTCCTCCATCTGTCTCCTTCTTTCTCTCTCACTCTCTCTGTCTCTCTCTCTCTCTCTCTCTCTCTACCTCTCTCTGTACCTCTCCCTCATCTGTCTCCTTCTTTCTCTCTCACTCTCTCTGTCTCTCTCTGTCTCTCTCTCGATACCTCTCTCTGAACCTCTCCCTCCATCTGTCTCCTTCTTTCTCTCTCACTCTCTCTCTCTCTCTCTCTCTCCCTACCTCTCTCTGTACCTCTCCCTCCATATGTCTCTCCTTCCTTCTCTCTCACTCTCTCTGTCTCTCTCTCTGTCTTTCTCTCTCTACCTCTCTCTGTACCTCTCCTTCCCATCTCTCTCCTTCTTTCTCTCTCACTCGCTCTGTCTCTCTCTCTGTACTTCTCCCTCCATCTGACTCTCCTTCTCTCTCTCTGTCTTTCTCTCTCTACCTCTCCCCCTCTACCTCTCTCCCTCTCCCTCTCTCTCTCTCTCTCTCTCTCTCTCTCCCCCTCTCGCTCTCTCTCTCTCTCGCTCTCTCTACCTCTCCCTCCATCTGCATCTCTTTCTCTCTTTCCTTCTCTCTCTCTCTGTCTCTCCCTCCATCTGTCACTCTTTCTTTCTCTCTCTCTCTTTCTCTCTCTCTCTACCTCTCCCTCCATCTGTCTCGCTCTCTCTCTGTCTTAATTCGATTTCAATTTAAGGGGCTTTATTGGCATGGGAAACGTTTACATTACACTCACAAAAGTTCCAAAACAATAAAGACATTTCAAACGTCATATTATGTATATATACAGTGTTGTAACGATGTGCAAATAGAAATTACTAAAGGGAAAATAAATAAACATAAATATAGTGTCATGACGTTGGCCTGTGGGTAAGGTTTATGACCCCCCCCATAAATACCTTTCTCCCTTCCCCTCTCTTACTGACCCTACTGAAGGACTGCTGTCCTGTTAAATATAGAGAGTCTGGGAACATCAAACAAATGGGGAAAGGAACCATATTATGGTAATAAAACCAGTTGGAAATATGCTTGATAACGTAATGAGTATGGATGTCAGTTCATTGTTATCTGTGACATTATGACTGATGACAGGACGACATAAACTGTACCTGGGAAAGTATACACCCTCTAGTTATCAGAGTCACATGGAATTGTTATGCAATTGAAATGTTTGATATTGAAATTGTTTGTTAGGAGATTAAATGTAATTTTAGCTTCCAAATGAGAGATTTGGGTTTTCATAAGGAAAGTGCCCTGCTTGATCAGTGGCCCACCCCTGTGAAGAGGAGGGGTTATAAACGATGAAACACATCCTTCCCCCTCTCCACTATATAAGCCTTTGACGAAAAGATAACCGTGGTTCCAGTACGTGAGGTCTGCAGCCTCTACGTTAGAAGGACACACATGTCAAGAACAGAACTAAGCCAACCTTGGCGTGAGCTATGGTATGAACTGGTATGAACTTTGAGCTTATTCACTACAGAAGTGATACTTCCTAGCCATTGAGTTAGCAGCGGCCACTGTCAACGTGGGCTAGGAAAGGACGGATGACGGATCCAGTCTAACAAACAGACGAAGATACCACCACGTATCCAATTTACCACCAGAGACATTCTTAAGAGTTTACAG
>NC_042991.1:11071017-11086017 GCF_901001165.1 Salmo trutta
AGTCGATCTAAATTAGGGTGCGGTGTTACGTAAGGGAGAGGAGTCAGTGCGACACTACGCTATACCTGCTACTGCGGAGGTGTAGCAACTGGAGGAGGGAATAGCCCAAACGGTAGCAGCACTGCTAGACACTCTAGCACTGCAGCTAATAGCTATTTCAACACATTTCGTTAGCGAACTACATTTCCCACATGTTCAGGCAGAATCGGTGCAAGTGTGTTGCACACGACGCTGGACCTAGGAGTCTACACACACACACACACACACACCACACACACCACACACACCACACACACACACACACACCACACACACACACACACACACACACACACACTGCTCAATCAAACCCCACACTATCTCTCTCTTTCCTTCTCTCAGCAGATGTGCAGAGAGAGCTGGGCTGGTGGAGTAGCAGTCTAAGGCCCAGTTAGGGCGAAGCCAAGCCCTCCTCATCCCAAGAGAGACAGCTCCATGCTGGGCTGGGCTGTGAAGAAGAGAGGGAGGGATTGGTGGAGGGCTGGGGGGCTGGAGCCCAAATCCCAACCACTTAAACATGGGTTTAAGAGTGCAATTCACACTGAAGGAGATATAGAGAGACGAGAGGGGGAGGAGACAGAAGGAGGAGAGAGGGACTGAGGGGAGAGGAGAGAATAGAGGGAGGAGAGATCAAATAGAGGAGAGGGAGGAGGAAAGACAGAGAGGAAATATGAAGGAGAGAGAGGGAGGAGACAGAAGAGAGAGGTCTGAAGAACAGAGGGGAGTGAGAGGGGAGCAGGGAAAGGAGATCGAGGGGAGGGAGAGAGAGAAAGTGTAGAGAGGCTGTCTCAGCACCATGGAGAGCAACAGTGCCATTGAGAGATCAGCTGAGCACTGAACACGACTTAAGGGATGGGGGAGAGAAAGGAGGGCATGGAGGAGGAGAGGGGGAGGAGGAGAGGGGAGGAGGAGAGGGGAGGAGGATAGGGATAAAAAAGGAGATGAAGGGAGATAAGGAGAGATAATTGGAGAGAAAAGAGATCTTACTGGGAAAACACAGATAGCCATCCACACGCACAACCACACCACACACACACACACACACACACACACACACACACGGAAACAGGGCACTCATGCTCACAAACACACACAAACGAGAACTCGAGCACACACACTCCTTAAGTCTTTCAGTGTAAGAGTGAGGACATGGAGGAGCGGGGGGGGGGGGCAGAGAAGGAAGGAGAGAGAGCTAGAAAGAGAGAGTGCGAGAGGGGGATGGAGAGAGGTAGAGAGAGCGACATCTAAAGATAGGCCTAGGTAGATACAGGGAAAGGAGAGAGAGAGGAACAGAGAAAGAGTGATTGTGCTGACCCTCAGCGTTCACCCCAGCTTCAGAGGCCTGCTCCCCCTGGCAGTCTCCACTGGAATACATAAAACATGAGAGAGACTGGGCCCCAATGTCAGGCCAGGCACTTAGTCTGTACCCTGGCACTGGAACCACACACATTAACGGCCGGATGGACAAACACACACACACACACACACACACACACACACACACACACACACACACACACACCACACACACAACACACACTTGCCCACACGTGTGCGCACACACGGGCATGAACACTCACACTCCAACCGCAATACACCGACACGCGATACACCACCCTCAAACTGACCACCGAAACACACAGAAATAGACACACTCAAACACCGACACGACACACTCACACATTCTCTCCTGTGTCACCACAACACACACACCGAGTCAGAACACTGTTCGCTACACGTCTATCTCATGTATAGGCAATAGCCATACAAGCTCCTATAAGGACAGTTTCCCAGCCACAGAGGAATCCTAGTCGTGTACTAAAAAGCACTTTCAAATGGAGATACTTCGTACTCAATCTCATACTTTCTCTAATTTGTATAGCCAGGACCCAATATCACCCCCCCCCTCTTTTTAGTAATCTCTCTTTCTCTCTACTCTCCCTCTCTTCCTTAGCACTCACCTGAACCTTTTTTTATGATCATTTTGCTTAAACCCAGGCAGAGAAGGCTGCTTGGTGGAGCGCCCGCAGCTCTGCACACAAATTCCCTGTCTTATTGATGGTTTATTAACATGACCATAAATATTGAAGAGACACTTACTAATGAAGCCACGGAGAAAAGACAATTCACAGTGCAGGGGGGGGGGGGAGATGGGGGCTTTTTCCTCTCTTCTCCTTAACACTACTTTCATTTCTTTTTTCTTTTTCAGTGTCACCACAACGCCTCCTCGACTTTCCTTTTACTGCTCTCCTCTCTTTCCCTCCCCGTTCCTTCTTTCTCCCTCTTCTCTCCCCTTTTCCAATCATCACTTCTACCTCTCTTTTCTGGCCTCTCTCTCTCTCCAAGTCTCTCTTTTCCTCGTCACTGGTATCAGCTCAATGTGATTGGAGGGATTGTGAATATGATCAATGTGATCAAGATCAATGTGATTGGAGGGCCCCTGGTGAATATGAATCACGCATACGAGGGAAAGTGGGAAAGGGAAAACCTAGTCAGCTGCACAACTGAACGCATTCAACCGAAATGTGTCTTCCACATTTCACCCAAACCCCTCTGAATCCCTCTGAGAGGTGGGGGCGGCTGCCTTAATCGACATCCACGTCATCGGCGCCCGGGAAACGGTTGCTGTGGTGGTCAACTGCCTTGTACAAGGGCAGAACTGCAGATTTTTCTGCCTTGTCGGCTCGGGGGATTCGAACAAGCAAACTTTTGTTTACCGTCCCAAAGCTCCAACCGCTGGGCTACTAATAATAACTCATGGGGCTAGTATAACAAGGTCAAAGCTCTGATGACGATGTGGCCATGATGATGATTACATAATAAACAATCCAGTAGAAGAGTATTGTAGGCAACCTCGGCAGTTTACCCCTTAGCATGACATTTCCATGTTGGGAGAGCCCAGGGCTAGTGGGCTAGTTCATTCTCTCGTGGCATTTAGAGGGGCTGTTTGCATATTGCTCCTGTTAGCGTGCAGTGTGTGGCTCTCACTGCGTGTGTGGTGTGTGTGTGTGTGTGTGTGTGCGTGCGTGCGTGCGCATCCTGCACCATGTATGTATGAACAGTGCTTTTTATCCAGTCCAAGTGACCTTTGAAGAAGAGATTGTGACTGTAATGTCAAACGCACTATATCTCCGGATAGATAAAAGGATACATTAAGATAAATAGCATTGACCCCTCCATTGGGAGCTGATAGTAGTGATGGAGGGGGAAAAAAACGATACAGTTGCATATCACAATATTATTTTGAACAATATTACATCGATACTTTGACTCCAAGTATCCATTTTTATTTGTATTGGTATTTTGCTAAGTTGCGTTAGCTAGCGCTAGTCGGCTGTACCCATCCCAAAATGCTGATGTTTTTCATCCTATAGCTTGTTCTCCATCTTCTTTTTAAATAGTGAGCCGACATGTCTTCATCACCTTTATTTCCATGACTGATCTGAAATCATTTGATAATACGCTCTCTTATCTCTCTGCAGCAGGGGATAAGGGTTAGGAGGGATAGGAGAAGGATACTGGTTCTACAGATCTGATCTAACTAACTAGGTAGTCCTCAAATTCGTCACGATTGATGTATTGTAACAGGCCCAATGTGGTTACTAAAGACAGATTTGAATATATTTGGCTGTTTTCAATGCATAACATTTAGATGTTGTCCCTTTTCAGGTTTAGAAGAAGTGCCTGCTAAATGCTAACTCCCTTTTGTGTAAGCTGGTAGCATAGCTAGCATTGAGAAATCAGTGGTGGTAGTCGAAGTAGTTTTTAACTGCAATGCAGTTGATTGGTGATGATGACGTGTACATGTGTAGGGGTTGACATCCATACAAGCATTATATTCTGATTTTTACCTCAGCATAGTGTGAAATATAAATATAAACAATAGTCAACATTTTCTGGGGGGAAATGAGGAGATTCAGGCTTTTTACCCCACGGCATCTTTCCCCCTCGCGTTTCCATGGCATTGCTATTGTTTTGGCACCTAAGTATAGTGATAATATCGTACTGTGAGGTCCCAGGAAATTCCCAGCCCTAGCTAATACTATGTAGCAATGTAGCACAACTATCTATGCTGTTCACAGAAATATCAGGCAGTGTGCAGGACAACCCTGGGTCCACCTTAAGGACCCATATGCTTTATATACCATAGAATTGCAATGTTGGCTGTTTTGGACTCTATTTTCATGTATTCGCCCATCATCCAACTCCACTAGTGATTGTTCTGGGTCGTATTCATTAGGCATAAAACTGAAGAGTGAGTAGCTGGTTTTGTCTAATAAGAACAGCTTCTTTTCGTTTTCCATTCAAAAACATTTTACTACGGTGTGCCAAAATGACTATGACCCAGCACCATCGCAGCTCTATTGGTAAGCTCAGGTACTATTGTCTTATTAATGCTCTGAAGGCTCTGCGAGCGATCCTATTGATTACTATAGGAATCTGTGGCCATTAATATTCCTGCACATTTCTGATCTCTATCCCCCACCGCATGTGTCCAGCTGTCCTCTCCTGCTAGCTAGGCTGCCGATACAGGGGAACCCACCTCTCATCAGGAACATGACGTGGTCAGTGATTTGTGCATACATATGTATGCAAACACACACAGGATACACAGACAGGATACACACACAGGATACACACACACACACACACAGGATACACACACACACATAGTTTAGCTAATTTAATATGACTAAAGATAAGAGTCCATAAAAGGGACAGTACTTAATTAGGCTCTATTAGAAATGGATGGTTAACATTAGCTAAAAAGCCTCTCTCGACCATCGGCTTTTAGGGGCTTTAAGTGAAATACATGCATTGAGGAGCTAATCAAATCAACTATTGATTGCTCTTGCCTTGATGTGCTCCCAGCACTTCTAAGAGCCCCAAACCAATGAGAATCAGGGGTCAGGTGTTAGGGTTAAGCTAGGGTTGGGGTCATGTGGGCTAAGGGTCAAGGTTAGGGTCAGAGTTGACCGTTTTGGGTCATTGACAGGGTCAGATATCGGGGTTACGATATGAACCCATACAGACCAGGGTAGTCATTTGGACTTGCATCAGTAGCCATGTTGGGAAAGTAAAGACCCATCCTCTGACGCAAACCCTGGGTCGTGTTCATTAGGGCACACCAAAGCAAAACACTGCATCAGAAAAACGAAGAGAGCATTTCCTATTGGACGAGTTCAGATAGGGCCTCCCCGTTTCTCTCCGTTTCGAGACGTTTTTCTTCCATTTCGTGCCTACTGAACATGACCCCGGCTTTAGTCATGATGACAGCCATGCCTCAAGAGATACAGCTGTCAAGGCGATTCAGGAGGAGGGAACACGGAGCATATTGTAAGTGACACGCTGTTCAAACGTTGTTCACTAAGTGGAACGTTGATCTGAATCCCTCCGATTTGGGCATAGGGGTGTCCGACTTGTCCCCATGTGGCGTTGGCAGTGCCAACCCCTGCCATGCTCTGGTCCACCGGTTGCCCGCCACTGCCCTCGCCGTGACAGCTCCCAGTCACTGCCCGGCGTTCCCGCAAATCCCATTTCATGCCAGAGATGTTCCAGAAAGGCAAAACAAAAGCAGATCGGCACAGCTGCGGCTCGAGCGCATTGTGTCGACAATCGACGTGAAATCAGTGGAACAAAGCAGAAAGCAGAACTCTGCTGCTGCAACCAATGATGCAGTATGCGCCATGAGAGGGTATTATGCTCATGCTGCTAGTAGGTGTGAGTGTGTGTGTAGTTTCTTGGAGTTAAAGTTCTACTGCATCTTGAAGGTCAACCATGCTAACTTAGTTCAGCATGAGCTGACATGTAACTGCTATTATTAAATATATGAGTAATGTGTAGTCTAATTAGGGAGGTGTGTGTGTGTGTATGTACATGCGGTGTGTAAATGCGTGTGTGTTCGCATTTGAGAGAGAGAATATCCAAACTCAAGTTCATCAGCAGTCAATCTAGCCAAAGAATTTCAATGATATTCTACATAGTTCTTCTGTTAGGTCCATATATGGCTCCAATCCGAGGTTGTATACGAGGGTGAAACATATCCATTGGCTACAGAGGACAAGCAGGTAACTGGTACTTCCATCAGCATGGGGTGAGACTTACGTCATCTCTCGCGGACAGATGAAACTGTCAAGGCTCACGTAGAATGATGTGATTATGAGCAGCAGCAGTTCACGTTGTTTGGGGGGGGGGGGTGTTGATTATTTGGACAGATCAGGATCGGGCGACGGCGGTGCTGAAAGTGGTGCTGGGATTCTCAAGCTCCTGTGCGGATGATAAATGGTTTCCACTAGATTGCACATGATAGGAGGAAGTAGCACACGCTGTTAGCTGTCCTTAGCTGACACCACTCAACAACACTTCCCTTTGCAAAGTGAAACTACTAAACCGTTGTACTAGCTTAGTTAACCTTTTACTGCAGTGGGCTTAAATCAGGGTCACACCTAAACACATCTACTTTAAAACAAAGTATTCACCTCACACACATGGTTATGGGCTTAAAAAAATTGAAGACATCTGTACCATGTCAGATATAGAGTTGAAATGTATTCTATTGCATCCCGATATTACACTATATCACAGAAGACTGAAATATAACAAAACCGTTTGACATAGAAACACTGGATTTTCTGAAATACGTTTATTAATTATGAAATTATTAACATTCCACCCATGAGGCCACTAGAGGGCAATTTTCTCATTTGACTGGAGGCAAGGGCTACTAGGAACTTCCACTAACTCTAGTCTACAGGGTTTAGGCTTTGTCCTCCCCTCATTGGAAGAGCTATGCTCGCTACCCCATCACATGCTGCTAATGTGTGTATGATGAGTATGAGTGTGTGATTTCCCACGACACTGGGCCTAGGAGTCTTCTCACCCCCCCCACATACACACACACACACACACACACACACACACACAGTGCCCCGAGCCCATCTGCACTAATGAAGCAGGCTGTAAGCAGCTACCTTCATTACATTCAATCCTCTGGACGGTGTCAGCAATTACATTGCAGCTTCCCACTGTCAGAGCACAGGCTGCAGAGAGACTCTCTATCTCTCACACACATATGCAAGTGTGCACGCAACACACAAACACACACACACACACACAGGAGGAAACACTTGGCCTTCTTCTCAAGGCCTCTCCTTGCTGAGACAACATCCTGGGAGGAGCTCCTGTTTATCAGTGGTGGGTGTTTAGCTCTCTGGCTCATCTCCCTAACATAGCAACACAGCCCCTATAGACACAACTAGAACCTGGGCCCACCACAACACAGGAGAGAAGAGGGGGAGAGAGGAGGGGGGGGGGACGAGAAGTAAATGTTGTTTTTACAGAAAAGGAAGAGTAGGGTATCCCGAGGATCCCCAACAAAACTGAAGGGGGGGAAAAAAAGTGAAATCTCCTGCCTGCAACACTCTCCCTCATCACGTAGTGACTAAAAATAGCAAGACGGTCCACACACAACATGTCAATCACAGGTGTGGTTCCCACAATCCACAACCACACGTGTGAAAGTACAGTCTGTTCCAATGGGGGCCAGTACCGTGTTAGCGCGTGATGTCCAGATGTCATGACCTGAGAGGGTTTCGCTGTAGCACACGGGGGAAACAGGAGAAACGCACAAGGCTCAATAATACAAGGAGGACAGGAGTGAGGAGGTAGGAAGGAGGACAAAGGGAGGAGAGAGCTCACCTTGGCCACACACGGGCCAGGTCAGCCATCAAATACACTCATTAGCGGGACGCTGCTCTCCTCTATTATTCACACCTACATGCTCCCCCTCTTCCTGCATCTCCCTTACCTACAGGGGTACGGTAATATACAAAGACAGGGAAGGAGCGAGAAAGAGGTGGAGAAAGAGACAGCGAGGGAGAGAGATGTGAAAGAGAAAGAGAGAAAGCTGAAAAGAAAGAGAGGGGGACAGAAAAAAAAATGACAAGGCAGGTGAGGTGAGAGGTGGCGAGAGAGAGGCAGAAGCCCTGTTTATACCTTTTTACAAACATGGGTCCGTTGTCCTGATCTTGTCCACATTCTGATTGTGACCAGATTCCCAGAAATGTGTCTACACATGGTATTAAAATGTGTCTGTTATCCATCCACTGTGTCTGCATTGTGACCAGATTCCCAGAAATGTGTCTACACATGGTATTAAAATGTGTCTGTTATCCATCCACTGTGTCTGCATTGTGACCAGATTCCCAGAAATGTGTACACATGGTATTAAAATGTGTCTGTTATCCATCCACTGTGTCTGCATTGTGACCAGATTCCCAGAAAGTGTCTACACATGGTATTAAAATGTGTCTGTTATCCATCCACTGTGTCGGCATTGTGACCAATTTCCTGGTCCCTTCCTTTATGACAATTATTTCACAGCTATTCTTTCTAAATAATATTGATTTATTTATTGTAAGACGCATATTGATATAATCAGACAATGGTGCCGCTTGTCAATGATTTTAGAGGGCAGAATAATGATGACTTAAATGGCGTATCTGTCCAGATCTGTCTACACTTGTAAGATATCCAGACACAATGCTTGTGGGCCCAATCAGAATGTGGACAAGCTCAGGACAAAGGACGCAGTTTAGAACCTGGTATAAACGGGCTACAGAAAGATAGAGGGAAAATAGCAGAAAGAGAGTAACAGAGAAGGAGAGTCCCTCATATCATACATGTACATTCCTACAACACTTTCAACCAACCACCATTGACAGCAATTGATTAGCAAAATTGATGTCAATATAAATGATGTATGAACATGCAAATTACCAAGATAATTACTGTCAATATTCGTAAATTATGCAGGCAATCACTGTGCTCATTCGATGGCGACTGTGGTGTAAACACACTTTGCAGGAAAAGTAATTGATTTTATTTGAAGTACTGCAACAGGACAAATATTACTGACAGAGAATAAAACAAAATGGTGCTATAGCCAAAAAGTATTCAATGGCTCGCTTTATATATATCTTCAAAAAAGGTTTTATATAGAAGCACAGTGCATTATCATTTTTTAGCAGTGTGTTCAGTTCAGCCCATTTTGATTCTTCCAGAGAAATGCTAAGGATTCTGGTATTTTTGGGGGGGAATTTGTGTTCTACCTGTCATTTTGGTAGGCGAGAACTGAACTGGGCACATTCTTTCAACTCAGAGAAGACTAGGTGCCGTTCCTGGAATCTGTCTGTTCAGAAGGGTGCAAAATCACAAAGCATTCCGATATAAACATATTTTGTAGAACAGATATGATGTTCTGTCATGCAGAATTGGGCCAGAATTGGATCAGTTCTACTCATTACATATCTATCAGCAATGTTCTGAACATTTCACCTCTCTGAATATACCCTAGGTGATCACATACTCCCAACTCAGACGAGACTAGGTGCCATTTTCTGGAAATGTCACACATCGATCAGTCGCATCACACATCACCTGTGACCACCTCTTCAGAAGACAAGGGGGGGGCTGGCGAGGGTCTGGCCGAGTGACAAGCCAATGGACAGCCCCTGCAGAGCGACAACGAGGGAAACAGTAGCGTTGCCAATGGTGACAGCCAGAAGTAACACTGTCCCTTGTACTGTGCCTGTGCTGTACTCACAGTGGTGCTATCTTGTCCAGGAATGTTTGACTTGTGTTTGTGATGTGATTGGCTTGTTACTGTGAGTTTTGTCTTGCTAGTGAGAGTTGCTGCTATCGTAGTGTAAAGTAACTATTTGACAGCAGATTTTTGGACTGAACGTCAAAAAACACATGGGTTAGTTTGTCTTTCTTACACATCTCTCTCTCCTCTCTATCTCTCTCTCTCTCCTCTTCTCTCTCTCTCTCTCTTCTCTCTCTCAAAACCTAATGTCAGAATACAGAAAAACCGCCTTTCTTCCCAGACAGAATCCCAGAAGTGGAAGGCATTGAGGCAGACAGCGAATGGATGAATTAATAGCTTCAGCACCACAGAGAAGATCTGAGCAAAAAGAACACTGTCTTCATCTCATCATCATCTCCTAATTCTGTCAGTGGTGTGTGAGCGGGAGGAGAGCGATGAGCTGAGAGCGAGGAGAGCGAGAGACGAGAGAGAGAGAGATGAGAGAGAGAGCGAGAAGGAGGGAGAGCGAGAGAAGAGAGAGAGAGGAGAGAGAGAGAGGAGAGAGAGATGAGAGCGTGAGAGAGAGAGAGAGAGGGGGGGAGAGAGGGGGGAGAGAGGAGAGAGCGAGGATAGAGAGCGCGAGATCTGAGAGCTGAGAGAGACAAAGTGTGTGTGAGTGTAGTTTCTTGGAGTTAAAGTTCTACTGCATCTTGAAGGTCAACCATGCTAACTTAGTCAGCATGAGCTGACATGTAACTGCTATTATTAAATATATGAGTAATGTGTAGTCTAATTAGGGAGGTGTGTGTGGTGTGTGTGTGTGCTGTGTACATGCGGTGTGTAAATGTGTGATCGCATGTGAGAGAGAGAGAGAAATATCCAACTTGAAGTTCATCAGTTTGACCTTGAGTGTGGTTTGTTGCTGTGTTTGTGTGTATATGTGTGTGTGTGCGTGCGCGTATGTATGTGTGTGTGTGTGTGTATGTATGTGCATGTGTTTGTGGCATAGTCATGGACGGAGGCTGCTATCTGCTAGCCTGTTCCTCTGTGCATAGTTATCTTCTACTCAGTGCTGCGGAGGAAACATGCTCTTGGATGATCTGAGACCTGGTTTGTGTTCATTAGGCAGTTACTGGAAGAACACGGACTGAAAGAGGGAGGGACGAAGTTAAAACACCCATTGTCGTTTTCATAAAATGTTACTACACTGTGCCCTAATGAACACAAACATTGTGAATATACCATTTAACTGAGGCACCTAGCGTGGTCAGTCTGTAGTTCAGTTGGTAGAGCACTAACTCCTAGATAGTGGGTTCGATTCCTGGGACAAACAGGTACATAATAATACAAAATAATTATACTTCCTGTACAATACTACGCTGTGAATCCATCACCCATTAGTTATACACAGTGACATTGTAGTGTGTTTTTGGAATAAATCATCCCTTCCGAGCTCCAATAACTCTTTCTGTAACACCTTGTAGGAATCTGAAACAACAGCTTCAACCATGATAGAAATATAACATGTGTCCTACTATCGTATCCATTGCAATTTCATGTAAGTATCAAGTCTCCAAGGAAACAGATCCTTGTAGAGCAGATACTGGAGTGCGGCATCAAAGTCGACAGTATAATGATGCGATGAATGTATGCATAAGAAAAAAACACAGAAACATTGTACGAAAAAAGAAATGTCATCCATGCTAGCTTTTCAGTCAGGAAAGACAGGAGGACACGATATTGACCGAGCCATCATCGACGGCAGAGCTCGCCGACTAATTCATAGGAATAGCCAACGGTATGAGAGATAGACGACTAGCCAAAAACACTCTCCCAAGACTTTGAAACACGAAAGGGCTCTATATTTCAGAGCTCTCATTAGATGGGACGGAT
The DNA here is from genome assembly GCF_901001165.1 of Salmo trutta. NCBI lineage: Eukaryota > Metazoa > Chordata > Actinopteri > Salmoniformes > Salmonidae > Salmo > Salmo trutta. The sequence goes on from NC_042991.1 coordinate 11,082,536, forward strand.
AAAAAATAAAAAAAAGGTGAGGAGGCGCGCTGAAGCTGATGAATCGATGGTACCCCTCCATTGCCCTGACTAACACCAGTAACCAGAAGAGAGGAATGAGGATGCGAGGGCAGTACAGATAGGCCATAGAGTGACTCATGCACTTAAAACATACACTTCTTGATCATTTAATTATCATATAAGACAAGGAGCACCTTGCTTCGACACATTCTAGACCCAGACTCGAACCATTTTCACACTACCATGCCAACACAAACCATATTGTTCGGCTAAGATATTGTCTGTTTAAATTGTTCTTTCCAGCACTCAGCATCAGTCTTGATTATCCTCCATAGACCAAGGCTAGGCCCAAGCTGCCCTTCATGCTAATGCTAACCTTCAACACATTCAAGTCCATCCCTAGTATCGGACACTGTTAGCATTCAGTGCTGACATGGGCTTTCTCACATACAGAAGGCCAAACGTACCCTTGTATCAACTTTACTTCACATAAATGACAAGTGATGAGAGTGCATTGTTAGTTGAGACACGCTCCAAATTAAATTCCCAACCATGTCCTTACCTACCTAGCCAACTCTGGGAATGGATTTGATGGAGCACACTTCTCTGGAGGGTTTACAAGAGCCGGTGAGAGTGAATCAGAGTGTTCATCCAGCAAATAACGCTGGCCCTCTCTCCCAAACTCAACGTCCAATTAAGATATATTTACATTGAGTATGGTTGATTTCTATGCGCTTAAGAGATAGCGAGAGATGAGATGACTAGAGATTCGATTTTTATTGTCTGTTTCCCAGAAATAGCCTTTACATCTGCACTGCGCTTACCCAAAAAGAGAGGGAGAGAGAGATAGAAGAGAGAGAGAGCGGAGAGGAGGGGAGAGAGAGGGAGGAGAGCGAGAGAGGGAGAGAGAGAAAAGCAGAGTGGACACATGGAAACCCATGTGTTTGACTCTATTTCTGATCCCATTCATTCATTCCCCTCCAGTCATTCCACAAGCCTGTCACTTCCCCAATTATGGTGACACCAACCTCTGTGACGCATAGCCTAGAGTCTAGCGCTATCCTTATAGATAGCCAAGGACAAGACAAGGTGAAACCTACTGTAAACAGCCACTGCAAATCTAATCTCCCGTAACATACAACAAAATGAGTGCACCACGGCTCGATACTAGGTCCTTTTACGTTCACTATTGCCAGGAATAATGTTGGTTTGTCCCCTTAATAATAAGAACTGGGGGCTACTATCTCTATGTGGATGACACAGTATGTATTCCCGTGCGCCCTCGGTGCAGCTGGCTTTGATTCACTTCAAGCATCGCTCACGATCTTAGATGTGTGCTAATTGTTGATAAAACCAAGTTTATGTTCTATCCAGGTCCTTGTAAAATTGATCCTAAAGACCTGCGTATCTGCACCTTGAGAGGAGCCCAAATTGAGTATCTAGGTATTTGGATTGGTGTGATAAGCTGTCCTTTAAAACACACATCGATAAGCTGACTTAAAAGTTGCAAGCAAAGATTGGTACCTGTATCGAAATAAATCCTGTCTCACTTCTGAAAATAGGAGGAAGATTGTTCAAGCAACATTCCTCCCAGTAATGACTACAGCAAACTCAATATACATGCAGCCTCTATGTTTAAAACCTCTGGATTCAGTCTACCACTCAGCCTCTGTGTTAAACCTCTGGATTCAGTCTACCACTCAGCCTCCTGTGTTAAAACCTCTGGATTCAGTCTACCACTCAGCCTCTGTGTTAAAGCCTCTGGATTTCAGTCTACCACTCAGCCTCTGTGTTTAAAGCCTCTGGATTCAGTCTACCACTCAGCCCTCTGTGTTAAAACCTCTGAATTCAGTCTACCACTCAGTCTCTGTGTTAAAACCTCTGGATTTCAGTCTACCACTCAGCCTCTGTGTTAAAACCTCTGGATTCAGTCTACCACTTCAGCCTCTGTGTTAAACATTTTGACTCAGTCTACCACTCAGCCTCTGTGTTTAAAGCCTCTGGATTCAGTCTGCCACTCAGCCTCTGTGTTAACCTCTGGATTCCAGTCTACCACTCAGCCTTGCGTTAAAATCTCTGGATTCAGTCTACCACTCAGCCTCTGTGTTAAAATCTCTGGATTCAGTCTACCACTCAGCCTCTGTGTTAAAACCTCTGGATTCAGTCTACCACTCAGCCTCTGTGTTAAAACCTCTGGATTCAGTCTACCCACTCAGCCTCTGTGTTAAAACCTCTGGATTCAGTCTACACTCAGCCTTGCGTTTAATCACTGGTGATAATTTCCATATGCATTGTTGTCTCTTATGTAGTTCTGTGGCTGGAGTCTCTAATGACCAGAAGGGCCCAACATTGGCTATTATTTGTATATTAAGCACTTCTCCAGAAACTCACATACTACATCACCTGACCTCTAAATTGGAAATCTATCTAGTAATTATAAGAATCCCTCTCAAGACTGGTTGGTTTCTAGAGGTTCCAAAGGTCTCCTCTGAGTTAGGGAAGACTGTTTTCAGTTCCTGTGCCCCTCAGTCCTGGAATGACCTAAGGTCACTCTGAAACTTGATTCGTTGGTCCCAAAAAGTTCATTTAGAACTCTGCTAAAAAATGTGACCAATGAAAACTACAGTACACCTGTTTTGACTTTATTGTATCTATTTGTTTCTACTGCCCTTTTGAATGTAAGTCATTTAACTGAAAAGTTGTAACTGAAATGTGTAGTGATCATGCTTGTCATGCCCTGACCGTAGAGATCCCTTTTATTTCTCTATTTGGTTAGGTCAGGGTGTGATTTGGGTGGGCATTCTAGATGTTCTATTTCTTTGTTGGACGGGTATGATTCCCAATCACAGGCAGCTGTCTATCGTTGTCTCTGATTGGCGATCATACTTATGGCCGCCTTTTCCCCACCTGTGATTGTGGGATCTTGTTGTTGGGTACTGAGCTTATGCCCTCTGACGTTAAGTTTTCGTTTTTTTAATTTTATTTTGGTTTTTGTTTCGGTGTTCATCTAATAAATTGATGTACCGCTTACCACGCGGCACCTTGGTCTCCTTCTTACGTACGGACGTGACAGAGATTCCCACCAAAATGGACCAAGCAGCGTGGCCAGGAGGAATGGACATGGTAGGACATCCTGGACGGCAAAGGATCCTGGACGTGGGAGGAGATCTATGGCCGGATAGGATCGCCTCCCATGGGAACAGGTGGAAGACGCGAGGGAGGAACGGCGACCGAGACCAGGAGTCACGGCAACGACGGAAGCCCGAGAGCAGCTCAAAAAGTTTTGGGGGGGCACACGGAGAGATGGTGGAGTCAGGGTTTAGAACCTGAGCCACCTCCACGTGATTACCGTGGGGAGCGTGTGACCAGTCAGGCACCGTGTTATGCGGTGATGCGCACTGTGTCTCCAGTGCGCATTCACAGCCCGGTGCAGAGCCCTTTTATTTCTCTATTTGGTTAGGTCAGGGTGTGATTTGGTGTGG
>NC_042991.1:11096017-11123517 GCF_901001165.1 Salmo trutta
TACGCTTGTAACAAAATCACCACCACACTGCCTCCAATGGTGGTAAGTCTTATTGTAGCGATCGGTTGTTAGCAAACGAACATCTCTTTTTTTGTTGTTGGTGAACGTTAGGAACCGAATCGCATCAGTGAATGAGCCGTTCATTTGACTCCCTGATTTGTATACTGGTAATCCTGCTGGTTTTTTTCAGCTTCAAACCACAATTATCTTCAAATAAGTTACAACATTTTTCCTGAAGACGGTGAATCCACGCTCATTTTTGCAGTACAAAAATCTTTCTAATAATTTGGCTAGCAAAAAAATAAATGTAATGTGCATATCATGATCTGACATAACGGTGGCCTACTTTTTGGGCTTACATTAGAGATTTGCAATTTTTTCACGGTTCTTGATCGATTTTCAAGAATTTTGAATGAGGAGCCGTTTGGGAGCTCAATGAACAGAGCCAAATGTTGTGGCTTTCCGAAAAAACTCGGAATGCCCATCACTATCTTATTGTTTTCACTAGCGTCATAAAAAATGAAATGAAGGTACCAAAGTACATGAAACACAATAAGAACACAATAACTTGCACAGCAGTTTTTTCAGTCAAGTTCATTTTCTCATCTGTTATGATACAGTATATCAACACTCTCCAGATTTCCTTATTAGTAGGTGTGACTGTACTTGGCCTCATTTTAACAGAGAGAGAGAGGGAGAAGAGAGAGGGTTAGAGAGAGGGAGAGAGACGGGGAGAGAGACAGAGAGAAAGATCGTGTCCACTACGAGACCATGATGTTTTCCTACGGAGCAGCAAGGGGAACTGCCCCTCCTTACCTTCAGGCTAGGCTCAAACCCTACACCCCAACCCGAGGACTCCGCAAGCTCTGGTTTCTTGGCCCTCCTACTCCTACGGGGGTCAGCTCCCACTCAGCTCAGTCAAAGCTCTTCCCTGTCCTGGCACTCAGTCAAAGCTGTGGAACCAGCTTCCAGCTGATGCTAGGAAAGCAGTCCCCGCTCAACTTCTGAAAACATCTGATTCCCTGCCTCTTCATCTTAAAATGAACTCCCCCGCCCCCCCCACACACATAAAAAAGTTTACTGACTTTGCTGATAACTACTTTATTGAGGAAAAATGTACTTGCTACGTCTTTGATATGTGGCTGTCTCACCCAGGTATCATAAGATGAATGCACTAATTGTAAGTCACTCTGGATAAGAGTGTCTGCTAAATGACTACAATGTAAAATGTAAAGTGTAGAGAGACGGAGAGAGGAGGAAGAAAGAAGGGAAGAAAACAATTACCCTTCCTTCTGCCGAGAGATTAACAGCAACCACTTAGTTCAGGACTGCTGGGGACGAGCCCCTTGTTTAGAGACAATAATTAGGGAACAACACATGTTATGGAGGAGAGGCATTTTGACTAGTGTACGTGAGGCGGTGGGAGGTGGGAGGGTAGGCAGATTTTGGGAGAATTAGAGAGAAAGAGTTAGATAAAGAGCGTTAGAAAGTGAGAGAGGTAGGGAGATATGCAGGAGAGATCAAAGGAGCGAGAACGAGAACAGAGAAAGAAAGAGAGAAAATAGAGGGACGGAGGGTGAGAAGGCAGACTAGCAGAGAGAGAGAGAGAGCGAAAGAGAAAGCGAGGTAGTAAGAGAGCAGAGAAAAGAGAGAAAGAGAGAGCAAGACAGAGACAAAGAAAGAGAGATGGAGACAGAAATAGAGAGTGAGAGAGTGTGTGTGTGTGTGTGTGTATGTGTGCCTTAGCGTTATCTAGGCAGCAGTAAAGCACGCAGGCAGCGCGGCAGCAGCAGCAGTGGCATTCTGATGAGAGAGAGAGAGAGCAGGATCTGGGCAGACTCCCACCATTACAGCGGCTGCTGCGGAACATGGCCCCAGGGTACTGGAATCAAACCCATTACATCTGATACTGGATTCCTCCACTACTCGGAATGAATGCAATGTGGACGAGCCGTTTCGAAAGCCGGCCAGAGTCGCATAGCATCTCCCCGCAAAGACGGGAGAGGAAAAGAGGACATGGTGGGAATCAGAAGGCCTAGAGAGAGGGAGGATGCTGGAGAAGGGAGCAAAAGAGGAGGAATAGCGAAATAGGAGGAAGAGGGGAAACAAAAGGGATGGCTTTTGCTATAACATGTACAGGCTGGTTTCCAGATTAAGCCTTTAGTCAATAGTGTTTTAGTCTAGGACTAATCTTAGTCTGCGTTTTAGGAAACCAGCCCTATATGTTACAAAGGAAATACTGGAGTAAATGAGGGATACAACGCATATTGAAAGCAGGTATTTTCACACAGGTGTGGTTCCTGATTTGTTTAAGCAATTAACATCCCATATCAAAAATCAAATCAAATCAAATGTCATTTGTCACACGCTCCGAATACAACAGGTGGAGACCGTAACGTGAAATGCTTACTTTACAAGCCCTTAAAACAACAATGCAATTTTAAGACGAGTTAAGAAAATATTTACTAAATAAAATAAAGGAAACAATGAAAAGCTATATTATATAGGGTCATGTCTAAAAATACTGTTGTTATGGCTATTATTTTGGCCCCATAGGATGGCAATGCCCCCATCCACAGGCCACGAGTGGTCACTGAATGGTTTGATGATCATGAAAATGATGTAACCCATATGCCATGACTGTCTCAGTCACCAGATCTCAACCCAATTGAGCACTTATGGGAGGTTGTGGAGCGGCGTCTTTTCCACCACAGAGTTTTCCACCACCATCAACAAAACACCAAATGATGGAATTTCTCATGGAAGAATGGTGTCAGATCCCTCCGATAGAGTTCCAGACACTTGTAGAATCTATACCAAGGTGCATTGAAGCTGTTCTGGGTCGTGGCGGCCCAACGCCCTATTAAGACACTTTATGTTGGGGTTTCCTTTATTTTGGCAGTTACCTGTACATTCTCTTTTTATCTTTTTAGTCCAGGACTAGGCTTAAATAGCCCCTACACTCTAGTCAATCGTCTACTAGCATATACCCAGCTTTCCTCGTCATAGGCCTAGCTATGTCATTTGCATAATTAAGAAACTGGCATTTGGAAAGCAGAATGTCAGCACTAACAACCTTGGACAACCAACTACCCCAGGTCATTTTGTTTCCCGCCGCGTAATTGTCTAGCTGATGTAGACGAGATGAACAGATTCTTTTATTTAAGGGCAGAAAATATGTATGTTTAACTCCTCTGTCTCAGCCAGACAATTACTCATAGACATTACAGCCAGTAGATAGTGATGGCGCTGACGTCATCCACGTATTCCTATGGAAATTATTTGAATTTGAAGCGCGCCCTATTGCTGAATAGGGCTAAATGGCACCAATAAAAGTCTCTAAGGATCATGGTGAAAGTGGATGTAACTAGCAAAGGATCATGGTCTATGTAGTCGTTTTCTTCCTAGCCTCCCGGCCCGTGATTGGTCTGTGTCGGCACGGGGCCCTGTGTGACCGCAAACGTAGTAAGGATGGATCCCTATTTAATGAAATATCTCGATTTGTAGTGAACTTTAAAAGAATTCACCATGGGATCGAACTTGATCATAATAAAGTAATCTAAGAGCCCAAAACGGCCGCCAAAATCCCTCTGGAAACTCTGGAAAATCCTTTACCTTGAAAAATAAAAATATATTTATATACACGTGAAAATGATTTCACTTTGGGACCAAAATCTTCCACTCCCAAATTGCCCCCCATGAATGTACTCCTATGTTCAGTTACTGTTAACAGTGGAAAAGTAGGACATGCAATGCACAGCGTCAAACAAAAGCAGGCCTTTTTGCTTAAACATCAAGTCAGGCCTTCCTCTCTTTCCCCAGTCAGAGCCATACTAACCATCTCTAACTCTGTCCCTGTACATAGTGACATCTGATGTAATGTTAGTGTAATCTAGCCTGCACTCTCAGCACAGCGTATCTGTTCCATGTCCTCCACATGTCCCGGGGTTTGACGGCTGCATTCACTCACCATTGTTTCAACCACGCCTGTACCGATGACAAGAAAACTGTCCATAGCAATTGTAAATGTATCTTTTCATCCAGCCAGACAAGCTGTCAGCCGTGCAGACAAGCAGTCAGCCAGACAAGCAGTCAGTAACAGGGACAAAAAAAATAAATGGCACCCATTCCACCCCTTTCCAAACGTTCTCCAATGAAACTGTACTCGGTTTTGTCCGTCACAACAGAACGCAACAACACACAACCCACTCTGGCCCACAGAATGTAATCACACATTCACACACAACTAATAGCCCCCAACACAGAAGTTGGAATGACTTTCAAGCTCCAGTGGGTAAGGCTTCTGGGTAATGACGGTGGCCAGCTGCAGGTAATGTGGTTAGTGTACCACTGCTGGACCTAGCTGACAGCTAACCCTGGTGGTGTGAGGGGGGAGAGGGAGGGGGGAAAGGGAGGGGGGAAAGAGAGAGAGAGGATGAGAAAGACAGAGAGAGACAGAGAGAGACAGAGAGAGAGAGAGACAGAGAGAGACAGAGAGAGACAGAGAGAGACAGAGAGAGACAGAGAGAGAGAGAGACAGAGAGAGACAGAGAGAGACAGAGAGAGAGAGAGACAGAGAGAGACAGAGAGAGACAGAGAGAGACAGAGACAGAGAGAGACAGAGAGAGGAAATAGTTAGAGGGAGAAAGACAGGTAATACTAAAAGGAGATAGAAAGATAGAAAGATAGGTAGAAAGATTAAGAGAGGTAAAGAGAGAAGAATGAAAGAGAGAAAGAGAGGGGGGTAGGGAAAGAAAGAGAGAATAAGGAAAGATAAAGAGAGAGGAAGGAAGCGAAGACAGAGGAGGATAGAGAGAGAGGGAGTCAGGGAGGAAGAGAAAGAGACAAAGACAGGAAGAACAGAGCAAAGATAAAAGAGAGCGGTAGAGAGAGAAGAGAAAAATAGGGAGATGGAGAGAAGAGAGAGAGATAGAGAGATGGAGGGAGGGAGGTAAAGAAAGAGAGATGCTGGAGCTGACAGGGCCCGGAAGCAGAGTCAGCGGGCAGGGGGCAGTGGCACCGCCTGATTGGATCAGACATCCTCCCGTAGAGAGCTCTCCTAGATACGCACACACAAACGCACATACTCACTGCAGAGTGCAGGTGCCTTCCTTACTGTCCGCCTTGCCTTTCCTCTCTCTATCACCCTCCTCTCTTTCCCTCACCCCAACCCCCCGCCAGGGAGCTGTGGGGAAGCAGAGAGGTTGTCCACGGCAGCCAGCGCTTATATGACTCATTACTCATCCAGACCCGGGCCCTGCTGGACCTCCCTGCTACATGTAGTACACACAGCCTGAGATGCTATCTGGAAGTGTGGGCCTGAGTCTTCAACCCACACCCCTTCAGGCTATAGGCTACAACACTGGGGCTTGAACCCACAGCCCCGACATCCTGAGTCAGCCAGAACCCCCTTCCCATTCCTGTCCCCCTACTTCACTCTCCCACTCTCCTTCCAATCAACAACCTACACTAGGAGAGGCCCAGGCCCCCTATCGTCAGCCAGTCCCCCTCTCCACTCCCCTCCCCTCCACCCTCCCTGGGTCTGTCTGCGTGTCTGGACCCAGGGCAGGGAGCTCATCTCAGTGGCTCTGACCAGGCACAGTACCAAACAGCAAGGCAGGCTTCCATTCCACCGCGGGATGCCTGCCTCACACCCGGCACAGTCGGAAACAATGAACTCAGCCAGGCAGAAGAGACAAGGAGCAGAGAGGATATGGCACGCGAGCGACCAACGACAGACAGAACACACTCATTGAGAAAATGTACTCCGATGAATGGGAGGGATGGCGGGAGGGAGGGAGGGAGGGTGGGTGGGTGAAGGAGGGTGGGGGGTTGGGGGAGGGATGGAGGGATGGAGGGAGGGGAAGACTGTGAGGGAGACCGTTTGAAAAGCAGAGGCTGGGAAAAGAAAGTGGGAGGTCTCAAGATTTTACTGATGAGTGGGACCAAATAACATGTCAAGAGGGATGGGCCTGATTTCACATTCCAAAGGAAAGTCCAGATCACCAGTCATATGACAATTCTGGATCATTTTCCATTTGTTTTTATTTATTGTGTTTTTGTTGCGTGGGGGGGGGGTATGTAAACCCTGTGCGTGTCTTTTTCTACTATGTTACAGTAATTATTGCATACAACAAACAGTTATATGACACAAGCAAGTTCATGTTTTCGACAGTTTTACTAAACAACTACTGATTTAGAAGCATGAAGATTTACCTCAAGTCAGCACAAAGACAACAGGAGAACTCCCCTAGCTATTCCAGCACCACTTCCACTTAAACATTTAAACATCATCAAATCAACAAGGCTATATATGCTTAGTTTAATACACTGAAAACAAACTAAAAGATAGCAACGACAATTTAGTCCAATCAGTGTTGCTAAATATCATGTGACTGTCCATGGTAGTGATTTCTGTGTGTGTGTGTGTGTGTGTGTGTGTGTGTGCGCGCTCAAGTAAAACAAAAAATGTTGACTCGCCCTACTACTTGTAGACCAGTTGAACGCCAATGCCATCCTCCTCTCCTCCATGTTGGCAAAACGGTCCTTGGCTCTGTCATACAGTACGCTTTTAGTTTTTGTTGTCAAAGGCTACCGAGCTAAAATTCAATCATCTCAGGCCAGTGGCACAATATATTAACTTACGGTTAGATCAGAATCGCCGGCATAATCATTGGCCTGTACAAAGAGTTAAGTCTCCAGCCATGGCTTAGGAAAGGGACAATTTATCAAGCTAGCTACTGCAGGTCATCAACACAAGAAGTCCAGAAACAGATACATTTTTCTGAAAATGATATTTTGCTTACAAAGTGATTTTATTGGTTTGAAGCCAAATCCAAACTGGCCCCACTTGGGGAGCGTTTTGCTCCACCAGGACAACCCACAGTTGAGCTCAGCACAACGATGATTGGCTAATTCTTTTATAATTTTTTTAAAATTAAGGGATGCCCGAATGCTTCCTGGCATCAATCAATCAAATGCTACAGCGGCAGCATGTCATACTCTTTTGTTCCAGACAGCATCAGATACATGGGCTACACATACTGAGACAGAGGGGTGCTGTTTCCCTCACTCTGAGGATTTCTCCAGTGAGATTCAGCCACTTGCGAATTGACAGAAAATTCTGAAAACACAAACAGAGATTATCAAATATTTGGGGAAGCCTGGCTTCCCTTGGCAACCATGAATACACGCCACTGATTACATGAAAGAAAATGGGGAAAAAAGACAAGGAAAGAAGTACCCCCCGAAAAATACAAAAAAGACAGCTCCTAAATAAATGTATAACATTTTTTTAATATTTTGAATATTAAGTTTAAGTTGAAGACGTCTGTTGTGCTTCATATGCTGACCTTGTTCTCTGCAGGCTTTTTTCCCCGTCTATGTGTCATCCCAGAGAGAAAGAAGACTGCAATATCTATAATAAAAGGGAGTTAATTCATTTAAATAGACTGAGTATAAACAGTACAGTGCCCAGCCTACTGTAGTGTGTATGTGTGTAATACGCAAGTGGTACTGTATAGTATAGTCAATGTGCATCACTTATTGTGGGTTGCTGGGTCGAATAAAATGTCCTAGTAATGAATTGATCAATTCAATTGAGTTTATTTCCAAATATCTATATCCACCAACTTTTCACATTTGTGTTTTTTTCATCAGAAATGGTGGCTTTTGGGTAAGTAAGATATTGCTGTTCTCAGATGTTTTATTCATAGATTTTTAGATGTGTATGAAAATGTGTTTTTTTTTTGCTCGGCACAACGCTACATATCCATTAGCTGGAACGGAATGTTTGTATCCTGTATATTTGACTGTGATATGTGGTTGTCTCACCTAGCTATTTTAAGATGAATGCACTCACCATTAAAGACACTACAAACACCTCCAGTCTTCAGGCCAACAATAGCAAGATGGAAGTCTCTCTGGATAAGAGCATCTGCTAAATGACTAAAATGTCAAATGCAAATGTTTTACATACAGATCTCATATTACTGCATTGAATTATATTTTCTTTATTAAAACTGTAATTATTTGTTACATTTAACTGTATAAAACCTAGAAGTACTTCATCTGAGAGGGAGGTGGATATATAGCCTTCTGCCTCTCTGAAATGAAACCATCAAGTGACTTAAACAAACATGCGTTTGTCGTTGAACAACCCCACGCCGTGATTAGATAGTGAAAAAAAAACACACCGATCTCTTTCATAATTTATAATAATAGCTCATTTACCAACATTTCTGAAAGTGGATATGTAGCGTTTTGGAATGAAACTCTTCATATACATTTGGATGGCAAGAGAGTGACAGCAGAGCGAGCTGTCGCAGAGACGGACTCCAGTTAAAATGCAGATGATGCATAGAATACTGTACGTATGCCTGATTCACACTATAGGGACAAACTGGGCCAAGCTCAGCTATAATGGCTGGCCTGGTTTTGCATCACTATAGTTGCTGGAACTGTGTTATTAGTGACAACAGGAAAATCAAATAACCAATCCAACACAGTCCGGCTCAGATGCGACACTAATGGTCAGCTATTAAAAATGTGAACCTTCACACACACAACATAAAGAGTACTTACAGAAAACACTAACCTACACACATATATAGATACAGTACATACATGCATACATTCATTACATCCATTCAACCTTGAGCAGAGCCGAAGGGCAAGGCAGCCCTTCAGTTTTGGTTAAAATGCGCGAGCAACGCAACTAAAGTGTATCTATTAAAAGCTGTTTTTTTTAAACCTGAATTTCTAAAGTGCAAGTCCACTCAGTCATGAAGGGAGACCCCAGGGACTCAGCAGCCCTCCTGATCTGGCCCTCTGCTGCACACACACACACACACACGCTCACACGCTCACACACACACACACACACACACACACACACACACACGCTCACACACGCTCACACACACGCTCACACACACGCTCACACACACGCACACGCTCACACACACACACACACACACACACACACACACACACACACACACACACACACACACACACACACACACGCACACACACACACGCGCACTCACACACACGCTCACACACTCACACACACACAAACACACACACACACAAAACACTATCTCTATCAAGCATCGTTGCGGAATCCGTTCACACTCAACACAACAAGAAAGTCTCCAGCCTGACCTCTGAGTGGCTCTGCGTGATTGTATAATGACGATAGAGAAGCCAATCTGCATGATAATAGTACTGGCAGAGTGTGGCGAATGGAGAGAATCGTGACCAAGATATCAAGAAGAAGGAGGAGGGGATGTTGTGGGTTAGTGTGTGTGAGTGTGTGTTTGTGTGTGTGTGTGTGCGTTCGTGCAGTGCGTGAGTGAGTAGCGTGTGGAAATTCTTACTAAACATGCTGCAGATGGCTACCGGTTATGAAACGCGTCATATCCTGTTTGTTTGACATAAACAGAAACTTTACTAGAAGTTGACTGACCGGTCTTACCTCACAAGGACAAATAGCCGAAGAATCTTTCCTCACCTATACTAACGCATGCAACATCCTGACAAAATCAGAGGCAAATTTATCCATTGACGTATGATTTCAGTTGCTTTTTGGGCTACTGCTGTATATGAGGGCTTCTATGGGATGCGTGTTGCAGTTTGATAAGTGTTTCTTGCTGCAGTCAGAGAAAGAGAGAGGGAGGGAGGCAGAGAGGAAGAGAGAGAGAGAGAGAGAGAGAGAGAGAGAGAGAGAGTAAATGAAAGAATGAGAGAGAGAGAGTAAATGATAGAATGAGAGAGAGAGAGAGAGAGAGTAAATGAAAGAATGAGACAGAGAGAGAGAGAGAGAGCCTTGAAGAGAGTCCCTCCCCTCGGAGCTGAGCTCCACATTTCCTGCTGTTGGAGGCATGGTCGTTACACACACACACACACACACACACACACACACAGACGCACGCACACACAGACGCACGCACACACACACGTAAAAAGAGAAGGAGGGGAATGAAGTGCTTCAGTGACCTAGCACGGCAAGAGAAGGCTGCTCTGCAATTCACAAATATGCATCCTGCATGTGAACAACCCCTGGAGCACAGCCTCCCCCGGGGGAACCTGCTGCCTCCTCTCCTCCTCATCCTCCCTTTCTAACCCCACCGCCCTGCTCTCCCTCGCGCCAGAGCCCTCTCTTTGGCCATCCCACACCTCCTTCCATTTCTCCGGCTCTCACCGGCCACCGCTGGCCTCAGCTGTCTGCAAAAACACATGGGCTCCTGTTTGAGTGGGAAAAGGAGGAAAATGGTTGTAGTGTATTTTTACCCGGGGAAAAAATGAGAGATGTGTTTAAGACTGCAGAGGAGGGCTGATGAGTTGACACTGCTGTGTGGGGAACTACTGAGTCAATGAAGCCTATCTCTGTGTGTGTGTGAGAGTGTGTGTGTGCGCGCGTACGTGTGTGTGTAAAGGGGCACTGCTGGGGTAGAGTAGTACATGGGCAGGACAGCTAGGAAAGGTAGAACACAACATATGGAGAGATAATGAGGGGATGAAGGTCTGTGTGAGGGGAACAGAGGAGAGGTTAGGTAAGAGCACATTTGAGGGAATGTGTGTGTGTGTGTGTGTGGGGAGGAAGGGAGGGGATGCTGAGTAACAAAGAAATAGAGAGAGAGGAAAAGAAAGAAGGCGGGGACTCAGAGGAGAGAAAGCGGGAGATAGAGAGAACAAGAGTGAGAGTTAGAGTGAACTTGGAGATTGTGTTTGTGTGTGTGTGTGTGTGTGTGTGTATGTGTGTGTGTTTGTTCGAGAACATCACAGAGAGAGAGAGAGAGAGAGAGAGAGAGAGAGAGAGAGAGGAGAGAGAGAGAGAGAGAGGAGAGAGAGAGAGGAGAGAGAGAGAGAGAGAGAGAGAGAGAGAGAGAGAGAGTAGAGAGAGAGAGGGGGGAGAGAGAGAGACTACGCACAGGAGGCAGGTGAGGGGAGGATGGCTCATAATAATGGCTGGAATGGAATGAATGGAACGGTACTAAAACACACGGAAACCACGTGTTTGATATATTTGATACCGTTCCATTCATTCTGTTCCAACCGTTACTATGGGACCGTCCCCCCCAATTAAGGTGCCACCAGTCACCTGGGGAAGAGAGAGAGTGTGTGGAAGTGTCAGAGAGAGAGAGAAAGAGAGAGTGAGACAGAGAGAGACAGAGAGACACAGAGAGAGAGAGAGAGAAAGAAATAGAAGCATATGGAAAAATAGAAAGCTCCTACAGATGCCAGGTTAGATTGACAGGTCTCCATGGTGATGCTATTGAGAGTGACACGTTGGTGTCGTTGCAGGCATAACATGGGCTTTGATACTAATATCAGTCTTTTTAGTGGCAGGTTGATGATATTTGCATTTAGATTGAAATGACTGGGGGCCGGCCAGAAGGGCCACATAAGGCCTGGAAAGCCAGGGAGGCAGAGGGGAGTTGTGGGATGGGATGTTGTGATATTCCCTCTTGCCATCTCCACCCCCAGACAGACAAACAGATCTACTCCAAATCTTCTATTTTCAACATCAACACAACTCTGCATGGAGGCTTCTCCAGATGTAGAAGATGTAGAGCTGATATCACTATGTCTTATACTTGATAAACTGAGAATCATGTATTGTCGAATATAGATTTCTATGTGAATTTTCTTCTATAAGTTGCTTCCTCCAGAGTAAACTGATTAAAACTCCCTTCTTCCCCCCACTAAAGAAGGTTAAAGTGGTACACTTTTATTTAATCATTATTTTTACCAGGTTTTCCCTTTCAATTAAAAAATATATATTTTTCAAGGGATATCCATTTTTGTTGTTTGAACCAGGTCTCTCTTGAAAAATAGATATGATTTCAATGAGACTAACCTGGATAAATAAAGGTTGAATAAAAAAATAACGAACAGAGAGGCAAATGTAACCACAAACCTAATGTCTGCACCACTTAAAGCGGTACAAATAAACGGAGGACCCAGGACTGGGAGAGGTAGAGATTGAAGGATGCACAATTTGTGTCTTAATCCCATTAGAACGACCCGTTGCAATTTCCTAAACGGTTTAATGAGCGAGCGGCAGGCTGCATGAGAGAGAGAGCACGCTAACGCTGTCCTCATGTTGAACTATGTGCTGGTATAACAGAAGGAAGAACAAGTACTGACTCCAACCCCTCACGCAACACCATGGACCCGTTGTTCAATTAAATATCACCATTTTGCACAAATTTGACATCAGAAGTATCTGTGAAATTGATTATTTGTCCAATTGGCCCGAGATATGGGGTTGATGGGTAATGTGGACCTGTACAGTAGGGGCTGTAAAATCGTTTGTCACCATAGAGATGGAATGACGTCTCATCTTTGTGTCTGTGCCATTATGGAATCTGCAACCACATGGGGAGCGCAATTTAGGCTATCTCCATTTGAAAGTAGCAAACGTTCTACTTCTTTTGTGTCAGAAAGAAGTGTCAAGCTAATATTGGCGAGTCCTGAACCAACTCTTGTGTGGCATTCATTTATTGTGGCCACTAGATGGCGGTGATATAGCGTAAAGCCATTTACAAACCGTAGCACTAATTTGAAGAAGACAATGCTCTGATCATTGGCTGATCGCTCCTAAACCACAGGAATCCCCACCCAGTACTATAAAATGGTGGAACCCCACACTGGCAAAGTCCATGCTAAAATGGGTTATAGCCAAGTTGAATCCTCTATCCATCTCTATGTTTGACACACCTTTCTGTTCAGGCGTTTCACTGGTCGACAGTCCAGGAGCGCTCAGGTGTAGTTTCAACTATGCAAATTAAACTCGTCAGGCTACATGATGTCGTCATAGCTGGATTACTAAAACCGTTAACCTGTTACACTGAGTGTACAAAAAATGAGGAACTGCCTACTATTGACTTGCGACCCCCTTTTGCCCTCATAACATCCTTAATCCGTTGGGGCATGAACTAGAAGGTGTGGAAAGTGTTCCACAGGAATGTTGGCCCGTATTGACTCTAATGCTTCCCAGTTGGCTGGATGTCCTTTAACAAGTGACATCAATGAGGGATCATAGCTTTCACCTGGATTCCCCTGGTCAGTGCATGTCATGGAAAGAGCAGGTGTTCCTAATGTTTTGTACACTCAGTGTACATGAATGTTACTGAAATGTTACAGGACATTAATCATAATTCTAATAATAATAAAATGACAATTGGTATAAAAGTAGGGCTTATGTTACACACAAGGCTACTGTGCAATAGCTTGTTATACGTGAGTCCATGTTCCTTCTTCCTTCATTTTGGATCAGTTTTGTCATATCAGTTCATCATCATCATCAGACAGTGATTCCTAGTGTCACGACATACATCACAGCACTAGACTATAGGCTAGGTAGGTGGTTTAGAGGAGGCGAAGAGCGCCACCCTGTGTTAATAGCGCATGCTAGCAGGACAGACCAAATAAGTGTGTTCTCTATGTCTAATTTGTGCAGCACAAACAAGAGATGTGACAAACAAATAGTTCAATTAAAACCATTTCTATCTCATAGGTAAACCAGCATGAAATCTGCACCTAAACTCAAACATGGGTTCAACTACTATTTGAAATCTTTCTGCACGTGAGTGTTTGCTTGAGCCTGCCTGGAGTGGCAGATCGAAAGGGTTTGCACTTTTGGGACCATTCCATTCGCTCCATTGTTTCAGGCACGCGCAATCAAACGCATGCTAAACACATTCAACATCGTTCAAATACTGTTTGAACCCAGGTCGGCTTACATTCCATCCGATTCCCTTCAACAGTATATTCTCCTGGATGGAAAAAGACAAAGTGTGTTCATTAAGTAGGCTGCCTGTTGACATAATATTGTAAATGGATTCTGGCCATCTCTTCGTCCCGGTCATTACAATAACAGATTGTGCTTTAAAGAGTCATTCATAATAACAACAGGCTAGATGGGTGGGGAGGGGAGCATTAAGAGCCTGTTAACATATGTGTTATTTATCTTATATTGAATGTCATATTTCTTTGGAGGATCTATATTCCTATGGGCAATTTATAGTTGCATACGTAAAGAGAGAGAGATGGAGGGCAAATGTTTTCTGAACCGACACGTTTAGTCATGTGATGTGCAGACCCTTTCAGAAAGGGGGGGGGGTGGAAGGAGAGGGGGGAAGGGAGAGAGAGACAGGGAGGTGGAGAAAGAGCGAGGGACACACACATGCTCGCACACACGCACACACACATGCACGTGCACACACAGGGGGGTTGATCGTGAGGGTGGGGCCACATTGAAAGCCTCTCAGATGATTAGGGCCCAGGGGAGAGATGCCTCAGCGGTGGCTGTGCACATACATGACAAGGAGGAATTAGAAAAGAAGAGCCGTAGCGTGATGATATCCAAGAGACTCTCTCCAATGACCTTCAAGCATAACATCAGCCTCCGGGATGCATATGGGGACCTGTAGACAGAGAGAAAAGCAGAAACAAAGGCAGAGACAGAAACAGAGACAGACTGAGGCAGAGACAAACAGACAGAGACAGAGACAAGCAGAAACAGAGACAAAGACAAAGACAGAGATAAAGACAAAGACAGAGACAGAAACAGAGACAGACTGAGGCAGAGACAAGCAGAAACAGAGACAAAGACAGAGACAAAGGCAGAGACAGACTGAGGCAGAGACAGACAGACAGAGACAGAGGCAGAGACAGACTGAGGCAGAGACAAGCAGAAACAGAGACAAAGACAGAGACAAAGACAGAGACAGACTGAGGCAGAGACAAGCAGAGACAAGCAGAGACAGAGACAAAGACAGAGACAGAAACAGAAACAGACTGAGGCAGAGACAGAGACAGAGACAGACTGAGGCAGAGGCAGACAGAGACAGAGACACACAGAGACAGACACAGAGACAGACACAGAGACAGACACAGAGACAGACACAGAGACAGACACAGAGACAGACACAGAGACAGAGGCAGAGGCAAAGGCAGACAGAGATAGAGACAGACAGAGACAGAGGCAGAGACAGGCAGAGACAGGCAGAGGCAAAGGCAGACAGAGAGAGACAGACACAGGCAGAGGCAGACAGAGGCAGAGGCAGACGGAAACAGAGGCAGAGGCAGACAGAAACAGGGGGAGAGAGGCAGCTGGAGAAGACTGATGACGTCACACTTCCACGTTGTCTCCGTGCAGCTGTTGCTACTTGGCTACCTGCCAAATCTTTTAGTTTTTTTACTTTTAATAACAGTTTAATCAAAACTCTGAGTTTAACACATTTACCAACGTCTTAGTTTTTTTCTTCGCTCGACTTCTTTCGTTCAACTTTTTCACCCCGGATCTGGACATGGTTTTACAGAACCTCCACCAGCCGAAAAAGCTAAGTAGTAACATGGGGGCAATTTAAGTGTAGGAAAGGATGAAACAGAGTCTGTGCCACCAGTGAGTACAGATAGTGGTATAAATCCCCCCCGTGCAGTCCCCTCAGCCGGAAAAGTTTCTCAAGGTTTCTGGAATGAAATGCTGTCGGCATGCTCAACCGGTGTCGCTCATTCAGCTGACAGAAACTTTCAACCGGTTCTCCCCACTAAGCAGCGAGTCAGGGTCAGAGGCCAAGTCTTCTCAGGTCTTTCCTCTACCCGTTACTGGGTCTGAGCCGCCGAAGCCTCCCACCATTAGCTCTGACAAATTGAAAACCCTAATCATTGGCGACTCCATTACAATATTACACTTAAAAAGAATAATCCGGCAATCATACACTGTTTACAAGGGTGCAGGGCTACCTGCATGAAGGCTAATCTGAAGTGTGCTGTCTAAGGCTGAAACTGGTGAATGTAGAGAGTATAGGGATACTGTTATCCACGTTGGCACCAACGATGTTAGGATGAAACAGTCAGAGGTCACCAAGTGCAATATAGCTTCAGCTTGTAAATTAGCTAGAAAGATGTGTCGGTATCGAGTAATTGTCTCTGGCCCCCTCCCAGTTAGGGGGAGTGATGAGCTCTACAGCAGTCTCACAACTCAATCGCTGGTTGAAAACGGTTTCCCCCCCCCAAAAGATAGAATTTGTAGATAATTGGCCCTCTTTCTGGGAATCACCCACAAACATGACCAAGCCTGGCCTGCTGAGGAGTGATGGACACCATCCTAGCTGGAGGGGTGCTCTCATCTTATCTATCAACATAGACAGGGCTCTAACTCCTCTAGCTCCACAATGAGATAGGGTGCAGGCCAGGCTGTTAGCCAGCCTGCCAGTTTAGTGGAGTCTGCCACTAGCACAGTCAGTGTAGTCAGCTCAGCTATACCCATTGAGGTTGTGTTTGTGCCTCGATCTAGGTTGGGCAAAACTAAACATGGAATATAAACCTCTGGAATACATATACTGGAATATAGACCTCCTCCATTCCTGCCATTAGTGAAAGAGATTGTGATATCTCACATCTCAAAATAGGGCTACTTAATGTTAGATCCCTCACTTCCAAGGCAGTCATAGTCAATGAACTAATCACTGATCATAACCTTGATGTGATTGGCCTGACTGAAACATGGCTCAAGCCTGATGAATTTACTGTGTTAAATGAGGCCTCTCCTCCTGGTTACACTAGTGAACATATCCCCCACACATCCCACATAGGCAGAGGTGTTGCTAACACTTATGACAGAAAAGTGAAATTTACCCCCCAAAAAGGACTGCATTTTCGTCTTTAGAGCTTCTAGTCATGAAATCTATGCAGCCTACTCAATCACTTTTTATAGCTTCTGTTTGCAGGCCTCCTAGGCCATATACATTGCTCCTCACTGAGTTCCCTGAACTCCTATTGGACCTCGTAGTCATGGCAAATAATATTCACATTTTTGGTGACTTCAATATT
Organism: Salmo trutta; assembly: GCF_901001165.1. NCBI lineage: Eukaryota > Metazoa > Chordata > Actinopteri > Salmoniformes > Salmonidae > Salmo > Salmo trutta. The sequence goes on from NC_042991.1 coordinate 11,112,866, forward strand.
CACATGGAGAAGTCCACAGACCCACTCCAAAAGGATTTTGGAGCCACATCGCCTCAGTGGGTTTTGTCTAACATGTCTCTGGACCTACACATTGCCACAGTCATACCCTGGATCTAGTTTTGTCCCGTGGAATAAATATTGTGGATCTAAATGTTTTTCCTCATAATCCTGGACTATCGGACCACCATCTTATTATGTTTGCAATCGCAACAAATAATTTGCTCAGACCCAAATCAAGGATCCTCAAAAGCTGTGCTATAAATTCTCTGACAACCCAAAGATTCCTAGCTGCCCTTTCAGACTCCCTCCACCTACCCAAGGATGTCAGAGTACAACAATCGGTTAATCACCTAACTGAGGATCTAAATTTAACCCAGTGTAATACCCTAGATTTAGTCACACTCCTAAAAATGAAAAAATATCCATCACAAGAAATTAGCTCCCTGTTATACAGAAAATACCCAAGCCCTGAAGCAAGTTTCCAGAAAATTGGAACGGAAATGGCGTTCCACCAAACTGGAAGTCTTCCGACTAGCTTGGAAAGACAGTACCGTGCAATATTGAAGAGCACTCACTGATGCTCGATCATCCTATTATTCCAACCTAATTGAGGAGAATAAGAACAATCCAAAATGTATTTTTGATACTGTTGCAAAGCTAACTAAAAAGTAGCATTCCTCCACGAGAGAATGGCTTTCACTTCAGCAGTGATGAATTCATGAAATTCTACAACGAAAAGATCACTAGAAAGCAAATTACGGACCCATCTTTGAATATGAATATTTTTTCAAAACTCAGTTGTCCTGAGTCTGCACAGTATTACCAGGCCCTAAGATCAATGGAGACACTCAAGTTTTTTAATCCTGTATCTATTGACACAATTACAAAATTAGTCATGGCCTCTAAAACTTCCAGCTGTCTACTGGACCCTATTCTAACTAAACTACTGAAAGAACTACTTCCTGTGCTTGGCCCTCCTATGTTGAACATATCCTATGGATGTGTACCAAACTCACTAAAAGTGGCAGTAATAAAGCCTCACTTGAAAAAGCCAAACTTTGACCAGGAAAATGTAAAATACCTATCGGCCTATCGAATCTCCCATTCCTATCAAACATTTTAGAAAAGCTGTTGGGCAAAAATTCACTGCCTTCCTGATGAAAAATAATGTATGAAATGCTTCAGTCTGATTTTAGAACCCATCATTGTACTGAAACTGCACTCGTGAAGGTGGTAAATTACATTTTAAAGGCGTCAGACCAAGGCTCTGCATTTGTCCTCGTGCTCCCAGACATTAGTGCTGCTTTTGACACCATCGATGACCACATTCTTTTGGAGAGATTGGAAACCCTAATTGGTCTACACGGACAAGTTCTTGCCTGGTTTAGATCTTATCTGTCGGAAAGATATCAGTTTGTCTCTGTGGATGGTTTGTCCTCTGACAAATCAATTGTAAGTTTCAGTGTTCCCCAAGGTTCTATTTTAGGACCACTATTGTATTCACTATATATACACTGCTCAAAAAAATAAAGAGAACACTTAAACAACACAATGTAACTCCAAGTCAATCACACTTCTGTGAAATCAAACTGTCCACTTAGGAAGCAACACTGATTGACAATAAATTTCACATGCTGTTGTGCGAATGCTTCCTGGCCGATGTTTTGGTCACTTTTGAATGCTGGCGGTGCTTTCACTCTAGTGGTGGCATGAGACGGAGTCTACAACCCACACAAGTGGCTCAGGCAGTGCAGCTCATCCAGGATGGCACATCAATGCGAGCTGTGGCAAGAAGGTTTGCTGTGTCTGTCAGCATAGTGTCCAGAGCATGGAGGCGCTACCAGGAGGCCATAGGAGGGCAACAACCCAGCAGCAGGACCGCTACCTCCACCTTTGTGCAAGGAGGAGCAGGAGGAGCACTGCCAGAGCCCTGCAAAATGACCTCCAGCAGGCCACAAATGTGCATGTGTCTGCTCAAACGGTCAGAAACAGACTCCATGAGGGTGGTATGAGGGCCCGACGTCCACAGGTGGGGGTTGTGCTTACAGCCCAACACCGTGCAGGACGTTTGGCATTTGCCAGAGAACACCAAGATTGGCAAATTCAGCACTGGCTCCCTGTGCTCTTCACAGATGAAAGCAGGTTCACACTGAGCACGTGACAGACGTGACAGAGTCTGGAGACGCCGTGGAGAACATTCTGCTGCCTGCAACATCCTCCAGCATGACCGGTTTGGCAGTGGGTCAGTCATGGTATGGGGTGGCATTTCTTTGGGGTGCCACACAGCCCTGCATGTGCTCGCCAGAGGTAGCCTGACTGCCATTAGGTACCGAGATGAGATCCTCAGACCCCTTGTGAGACCATATGCTGGTGCGGTTGGCCCTGGGTTCCTCCTAATTCAAGACGATGCTAGACCTCATGTGGCTGGAGTGTGTCAGCAGTTCCTGCAATAGGAAGGCATTGATGCTATGGACTGGCCCGCCCGTTCCCCAGACCTGAATCCAATTGAGCACATCTGGGACATCATGTCTCGCTCCATCCACCAACGCCACGTTGCACCACAGACTGTCCAGGAGTTGGCGGATGCTTTAGTCCAGGTCTGGGAGGAGATCCCTCAGGAGACCATCCGCCACCTCATCAGGAGCATGCCCAGGCGTTGTAGGGAGGTCATACAGGCACGTGGAGGCCACACACACTACTGAGCCTAATTTTGACTTGTTTTAAGGACATTACAAAGTTGGATCAGCCTGTAGTGTGGTTTTCCACTTTAATTTTGAGTGTGACTCCAAATCCAGACCTCCATGGGTTGATAAATTGGATTTCCATTGATTATTTTTGTGTGATTTTGTTGTCAGCACATTCAACTATGTAAAGAAAAAAGTATTTAATAAGATTATTTCTTTCATTCAGATCTAGGATGTGTTGTTTAAGTGTTCCCTTTATTTTTTTGAGCAGTATATATTCTACCTTTTCGTGAAGTCATTCGGAAACACAATGTCAACTTTCACTTCTATGCGGACGACACACAGATGTGCACATGGTGAAGCCCCAAAATTACCTACATTGGAAGCCTGTGTTTCAGACATAAAGAAGTGTATGGCGGCACATTTTTTACTTTTAAACTCAAACAAAACAGAAATATTAGCTCTAGGTCCGAAGAAACAAAAAGATTTGCTGTTGGATCTGAAAATGTATCATCTCCAAAAATGTATCATCTCCAAAAAAACTGTGAAGGACCTCAGAGTTATTCTGGACCCTGATCTCTCTTTTGAACAACACATCAATAATATTTTGAGGACAGCTTTTTTCCATCTTCGTAACATTGCAAACATCTTAAACTTTCTGTCAAAAAATTAGGGCTGATTTCAAGGTTTTACTGATAACCTACAAAGCATTACATGGGCTTGTTCTTGTAACAATAATGCTAGTACAAACTCGAACACACGAGCAGAGAAACACAGCAAGCAGAGGTTGGACTTGCTTGACTATGCTGGGCCGCGGCCAGTTGACCACCGCTTCTACCTTTTGGGAGTCCATCCATATACAGCCCTGAGACATGATGTAACCCAGGAAGGAGATCTGAAGAACGTGAAACTCACTTTTCGGCCTTCACTAACAAGTGGTGAGAGCGGAGTCTTTGAAGAACCTGGCAAACATGTTGGCTGTTTTCAACCATGGACCTGGAGAAGATGTGGATGTCATCCAGGTACACAAACACGAACTGGTGAAGGAAGTCACGCAGCACATCATTAACCAGGGCCTGGAAAATGGCTGGATCATTTGTAAGTCCAAACGGCATGACACGGTAGTCATGTCAATTTGGGGTGTTGAACGCTGTCTTCTACTCATCTCCTGGTCTGATGCGCACCAGATTTTACGCGTTCCGTAAATCCAATTTTGAGAAAACCATAGCTCCCTGGAGTCTCTCAAAGGCTGATGACATAAGAAGGTAGCGGATCTTGATGGTAATGTTATTGAAACCCCGATAATCGATACAGGGACATAATCCACCATCCCTCTTTCCAACAAAGAAAAAACCTACTCCTGCAGGTGAAGTGGACGGCCGAATAAAACCAGCCGCCAGCGCCTCCATAATATAACTGTTCATGGCTGCAGTCTCTGGACCTGAGAGAGAATACAGCCATTCACTCGGAGGAGTGGTGCCGGGCAGGAGGTCGATGGCACAATCATAGGACCTGTGAGGAGGCAGTTCGCTGGCCCTTCGTTTGCTGAAGACCTGACCCAGATCCCAGTAATCCAGAGGTACGCAGGAAAGATCAGGCTTGTCATCCCCAGTCGGGGGAACCGGAGAATCGGAAGCCTCCAGACAATCAGGGCCGGAAAGATGTGGAGAGAGTTTCTGGCAGGTGGACTGGCATGATAGATTCCATCCAAGAACTCTTCCCGAGGGCCAGTCAATTTCAGGATTATGGATAGAAAGCCACGGATGTCCAAGAACCAGGGGAAGCTCAGGAGAGTCCACCAAATGTAACTGGATAAACTCCACATGATAATCCAGAACTCGTAGCTAAATAGGCATGATGAGTTGCTTCACCTTCCCAGACCCTAAGGGTTGACCATCCAGCGCAGTGACCGACAACGGAATGTCCAGCTTAGTGAGAGTTGCCCTGTTGGCAAGCTAATGTGCGATCCAGAAAACAGCCAGTAGCCCTAGAGTCTATGAAAGCAGGAATGTCCAACTGCCCATTGGCCCACCACATTTTGGCCGGAAGCAAGATGCGTACCGTGTTGGCAGCTGGAGACTGTATCTAACTCGCCAGTGTTCTCCCGTCTACTGATGAGTCATCTTGTTTCCCGTCAGCTCGGGACAGGAGGCATGGGAATGTCCACTGTCCACAGTAAAGACAACGTTGCTTGTTAATCCTGCGCCTTCTCTCCAGGGCGGAAAGTCTGGTGTGTCCCAATTGCATTGGCTCCTCTGAAGGATTTGAAGGAGAAACAGAGCCAAATTGAGAACTCTGACGGGGTACAGGACAAGCAGACGCAGCACAAGGCAGTGGAACAAACAAAGAATCGAATCCCTCAGTGGAACCTGAAACACTGGAAGCTACTCGGAACCCCTCTGTCCTCTCACGAAAACGTTCCCGAAGCCAGTTGTCAATCCGGATGGCCAGAACGACAAGCCTGTCAGGGTTGTCCTGGAAAGTCAGTTCATCCTTGAGAACCTCGCTGACTCCGTTCAGAAAGGCTGAGTGAAGTGCCTCTGTATTCCAACCGCTCTCAGCGGTGAGCATCCAAAAGTCAGTGGCGTGATCAGCTACGCTCCGGCGGCCCTGCCGAAGCGCAATGAGTCTTTGAGCAGCGTTCCTGCCACTGATGGGGTGATCAGGCTCCCGAAGGGAGGAAGACGCTGAGCTGGTAGAGAATGGCTCCTATGACAAGCCAACTGACGTTTACTCCTGAGGTACTGACCTATTGCACCCTCTATAACCACTGTGATTATTATTTGACCCTGCTTGTCATCTATGAACGTTTGAACACCCCTCAGAGCCTGGTTCCTCTCTAGGTATCTTCCTAGGTTCCTGCCTTTCTAAGGAGTATTTCCTAGCCACCGCGCTTCTACATCTACACCTGCTTTGCTTACTGTTTGGGGTTTTAGGCTGGGTTTTGATTTAGATGAGACAGAGACAAGAGGCAGAGCCACAGACACAAAGGGACACACAAATGATTTACATCATCCCTCAGTAAATGTGAGAGAATAACACTAAACAGAAAAATTCATCCCAATTTTCAAATATATTGTACTCTTTCAAAAGAAAAGAAAATAGTGTCAAAGTAGAGAAAAAGGGGGACATGGGCCAGTGCCTGGGAGTTTTAAACCACTGAAAGACTTACAGCCCTGCTATACTCCAGCCATCAGGCATTCAGCATTGCCATCAGCCATCAAGGGAATGCTTCCTTTGAAATCAATGAAGCTGATATACTACCAGCTTTGAGTCATGTCCAATGGCAGCATCCAAGCTCAAGAATTGCTGAGGTTCTATTCTCGCAGGCTGACGGGCCATCTTGTGAATTTAAATAATGAGAAATTGACATGATGCTGATGGCGACGCAATGCGACGCGTGTAGTGTAGCTGAAGTGTTAGCCCACAAAGACCTTCTAGCAGTCATTTGTTCAGTCATTACAATGTCCAAATCACCACTGATGTAAACATGACTGTTGACTTTGGCTATGTGTGTTAAATTAACAATGCCAAGCAATGGTTATTGATGATAATGAAAAGCAGCTACGATTGTAAACACAACTCTTTTATTCCAGTGTGTGACTCAGTCCATCTTGTTGCAATACTGCATATAACACACACCCATCTGTCCTGCAATGCCACATTTCCCCACTAGATGTCAGCTCTTGCTTCGTCCTGAGACCCCGTCTCAGTCTCAGCTGACTTGAACCTTGAGAGTGCCTGTAGGTAGACTACAGTATAAAGTACAGAGGACGCGGACCCAGACTGCAGCCTGGAGCCGCACTGCATCAAACACGTGGCTGTTATAAATACTAATAATAAGCAAGAGAGTGCTCCTCTGCCTTTATGAGTTGTCCCAGGCCAGTAGAGAGGATTTATGTTGCTTTGGCCCCGAGGGCAGCTCGGCATCTTATAACTCATTGTCCTGTTAAGCATCAGTTAGCGTAACATTCTCACAACATGAATTCACCCCCCACCCCCTGGCCCCCAAGCCACAGACAAGTGTATCTTAGAAAGAGGGGGGAGAGAGAGAGAATAGAGAGAGAGAGAGTGTGTGTAAGTGTGCGTAAGAGAGAGCATTTGAAAGACAGAGAGAAAGAGCTCTCTCTCTCTCTCTCTCTCTCTCTCTCTCTCTCTCTCTCTCTCTCTCTCTCTCTCTCTCTCTCCTCTCTCTCTCTCTCTCTCTCTCTCTCTCTCTCCTCTCTCTCTCTCTCTCTCTCTCTCTCTCTCTCTCTCAGGTAGATTTAGCAGGCATGGTACAGGTAGATTTTGTTCTGTGCAGATCAACTGTACACATAGGGACAAAGTGGGGGAATATTCACTACCGGCTGACTAACCACATTGCAGTGGGAAGCAATAGCAGTGTGTGGGTAAAATCAGTGGGGAAGCCAAGCCATCCTTTGTCCTGATCTTGTCCACATTCCGATTGTTCCCACATTTTTAGACAGGTGCCTGTGTGTCATTCATTGTATTAAAAACAATTGAATTAAATGAATGACACACATAGACAACACAAGTTTAAAATGCAAGACATACATAATAATGCACAAATATGACATGTAACATTGATAAAACAGAAATAATAAAGTAAGTAACAATGAAAAAATGGAATAGATACATAATAACCATGACAGCCTGATTAAAATATTAATTAAGAATGATTCCATTTGGCCTCCCAAGTGGCGCAGTGGTCTAATGCACTGCATCGCAGTGCTAGCTGTGCCAGTAGAGATTCTGGCTTCGAGTCCAGGCTCTGTTGCAGCCGGCCGTGACCGGGAGACCCATGGGGTGGTGCACAATTGGCCCAACATCGTCCGGGTTAGGGGAGGGTTTGGCCAGCAGGGATGTCCTTATCCCATCGCGCACTAGCGACTCCTGTGGCGGGCTGGGCGCAGTGCACGCTGACACGGTCGCCAGGGGTACAGTGTTTCCTCCGACACATTGGTGCGGCTGGCTTCCGGGTTAAGTGGCAAGAAGCAGTGCGGCTTGGTTGCGTTTCAGAGGACGGAGGGCTCTCGACCTTTGCCTCTCCTGAGTCCGTATGGGAGTTGCAGCGATGAGACAAGACTGGGGTAAAAAAAGGGGTAAAATAATAAATAAAAATGATTCCATTCATGATGGCATGTGCTACCCAAATCAGCCTCAATATGCACACAGAGTGAGCATGGTACCAGCCCGCTATCGCCACACAATGGAGCCCAAAGTGGTGGCACCCGAAGCAGGAGAACTCTGGTGGAGACGCCAGCTCTTTGAAGCAGTGGAACTGGTGCAATCAGAATTGGAGAGATGATTTTACCAGGAAGGGCTAGGGATATCAGCAAGACTGACGCTGCAAAAGAAGCACAACGTTAACTGTATGCACAGTCCTTTGACTTCCTTCACTTCCCCAATAGAGTTCTCATCGGGCCTGAAAATTGGAGCCCGATTCCGACCTAAACCCGGTGAACTGTAAACATTTGGATCAGTTATAGGTCTATCGTATATAGTTTACAAGGTCCAGCAAGGCACATTAGCAGGGCAGTCATAAGCTATGGTTACACCTTGCATTAACGTGGTTGTCTTCATCCGATCAAGATGATCCGATCCTAATCTGATAGAGATTTGTTGCGTCTATGCACGGTAATGAAAAGTGTCTCTTATCTGCCCACTTCATCCATATTGTGATCAAGATTCCCTGGACCCTCCCTGTATGCAAATTAATCCAACCTGTCTTAGACCTACCTCCCTTATGACACAATCTGTATAAATCAACATTTTTATAGTCAATACTTTTATGCTCTCATCATTAGAGTCTACTTTTGCTATCCAACTATGTAAGACTGGGCGCAATAAGCTACTGTCCCGATAACCTCGATCTGTCCACAGCCATACAAATAAATGTTCTGAGAATCTCTCCCATCCCTAAAAATGTTACCACACAAACGAGCTGAGTATCTGGATGTGTGTATAAAATGCAATTATTGCACAGTATAAATAAAGATAACACGTAGGCCTTAATGCACACAGTAAAAACAGAAATCCACTAAGCACACACTGGTTGAATCAACATTGTTTCTCATATCTGAAATAGCAACAGAAATAGACAATTCACCACCCACCCACCGTTCATTCTGGCTAGATCTTAAGGTAGGCTACAGCGGGAAAATTAGGCCTACACATTATACGGCCACACACTGCAATCACTTGTCATGCACTGCAATCTTCTGCTGCGACTCCCTCCTAGCCTGTCCCATGCATCTCCAATACATCTCCAATACATTTGTACCTCAGGTTAAATGCTGCTATGACAGTGCTTGGCCCTTCTGTAGCCCACATTGTTTTCAAAGGTTCTTTGATTTGGCTCTGGCATCGGATCTGGGAACAGGATAACACTTTTTCTCTCATTCAGGATGACATCTCTTTAGAAATATCTTCATGCCCGTTCTATGTGCCCATTTTATCCAGAGATGGACACGGTTTTGGGGTGTGGCATCCGACCACAGTGCCAGTAGGCTGGTTTTTAATGAAGATGATGATTTTAATTCAACTGGCCGGCGCAATTTTTTTTTAGCAGTAGCGCTCCTCGGCACCATACAGTAGCTTGCGGTTTATACTCTTCCTCTATCCCCATCAACAATGCCCAAGCAAGTTGCGAGCCTTGTAGATGGTAATAGAAGCTTGTGTTGCCCCTAGTGGACGGTATTGAACTTGCATGCATGCACAAGGCATCTCCCGATGTCCTGGGGGCCTGGACAAACATTTAATACGGCAGTGGATCTGGTTTGACCTGGCTGGTGATACACTGCAGTTCTCCCTTTAACGTGTAGACTAGTGGTTAGCGCATTGGGCCGGTAACCGAAAGGTTCCTAGATCGAATCCCCGAGCTGACAAGGTAAAAATCAGTCATTCTGCCCCTGAACAAGGCAGTTAACCCACTGTTCCTAGGCCGTCATTGTAAATAAGAATTTGTTCTTAACTGACTTGCCTAGTTAAATAAAGGTTTAAAAAAATATTTGGATTGAATGGCAACAAGTGCTTGAGTGTACAGCCAACTGTACAATATGTTCCATTTGTTCTTTTACTCCCTGTTGTTCTATTCTGTCCATTGTCTGTGTCTGCATCCCAAATGCCACACTACTCCCTATATTGTGCCCAAAGTAGCTAGTGCATTACATTGGGAATAGGGTTTCATTTGGGAGGCTTATTGTATCCATCATAGGGGATACTGGTGGTGCAGTCATGGACTGTATGGATAGCTCTTCTCACAAAATATGTGATAATCATCAAATGAGAATTGGATGAAATTGCATTTGAAATTACAGCGGTATTCTTTATCATGTAGTGCAACACATAATGAAATAATAAAGAAGGAGAAAAACCGAGGAATGATTACGAGGGTGGGGGAGATGGCAGAGAGAAAGTGAGCGAGGAAGGAAGTGAAAGGGAGAGAGAGAGGGAGAGAAAGAGCAAGGGAGAGAGAGAAGGAAAGAGAAATGGAAATAGAAACAGTGAGGGAGGGAGGGAGGCGAGCAGCAATTAGGTGGAGATAAAAGGCATGGCAGCAAGGGTGAGACAACCTCCAATTATTGCAATTAATCCAATTTACAAAAAAAGAATTTAGCGCACAAGAAAACCCGAAACAAGCAGATCCACCAATCCATTTTCCTGACAACAACAAGTGTTTGGGGGTCGTGAGTGGGCAGCGGGCAGCAGCGGGTGGCGGGGGGGTCTCAGGGGGGTAGCGTCGGGCGTGGGCCCCCTGCCAGGCAGAGCTAAAAAACAGCACGCTGGCATTTGGGCTGGTAGAGGGGAACACGCGCCCTGTCAGCAGCCACATTAACGCTAATTCAACACAACGTATTGCTATTTTTTCATGGAGGTAATGATGTTAATAGCTGGGTTTTAATGCCTGTGTGTGCATGGGGAGGCACAGGGAATACTAATTGAGGTTGCCGGGTGGGGTGGGGG
>NC_042991.1:11126017-11154114 GCF_901001165.1 Salmo trutta
TCGATAGCAAGGCTATGCTCACTTAGTCTGTTCATAGTCAAGGCCTTTCTTAATTTTGTGTCAGTCAAGTGGTCAGGTATTCTGCCACTGTATACTCTCTGTTTAGGGCCAAATAGCATTCAAATTGTGTGTGTTTTTGGTTAGTTCTTTCCAATATGTCAAATAATTGTATTTTTATCCTGTCATAATTTGGTTGGGTCTCTCTTTTTGCCTCTCTGCCGCTCTCTCTCAGTGGTGCATTTCTCCTCACAAATCCTCATTAGCAAAAGGCAGCCAGCCGACCAGGGCAAAAGTGAAGTTCTTGCAGCAGTGATGCAGAAGAAAGGCAATAGTGGGTCAGCAATGGCCATTAAAAGCTCTAATTTCGCATCAAAGGGGGTTCGGCACAGCAGGTAGACAGCAGCAGGGCCAGTAGCTTTAGTTAGCATCGTAGCCTATTAGCATCGTAGCATATTAGCATCATAGCATCCACAAGACCAGCAGGTGGGCAGCTAGCAGGGTGCTAGATGTAGCTTGGCAGCATCCACAGGCCTCCCCACCGATCAGCTGCATAAACCCAGCTAACGGGCGACACAATGATGGGTTAGAGTAGAGCGGGCCACCGCTGGTAAATGTAGAGGAAGGGAGGGATGGAGGGAGCAATGGGGGAGAGAGGGTGGACAGGAGGGTCATGAAGGATAAATAGGCAGGGGGAAAGAACGGTGGGGGAGAGAATGAGGATACATCAGGACCTGGGAGGGGGGTGAATGTATTAGGGCACACACACACACACACACACCCACACTCACCTTACACCCCCCCCCCCCCCACCCCACACACACACACACAGATGGGCACATGCTATGGCAATCACCTTTCCGATGTCCTTGGCACATAAGCCCCACACATTCTCATCCTCCTTATCCCCCTTCTCTGTAAATCTACCCTTACTCTCCTATATCGTTCTTTCAATTCAATTCAATTTCAAGGTGCTTCATTGGCATGACATAACACAAGGTTTGCTTTACAGACTTGGGGGAGCCTCTGTCTCTCTTTTTCTCTATCTCTCCCTGTTTCTCTCTCTCACTCTCTATGTTTCTCTCTCTTTTGAGCTCTCTCTCTCTCTCTCTCTCTCTCTGTCTCAGTTGTTCTTTCTCTACCACTCCACCACTCTCTCTCTCTCCGTTTTGCACTCCATACCTGTACCACCAGACACATACTGTAAGAGCAATCGACCCCTGAGTAACAATATTCTTTCATATTGGCAGAATAATATTGATTTAGAGCTTTTCAACACTTTCTGGGCTTGTCGTAAGACTGAGCTGGAGCATGCTAAGCATGAATGATGGATAGCTCCTTAAACTATACACAGACAGTCTATGTAAGCGTTCATGAGAAGGACTGTTGGAACTTTGAATTTATAGACTGTCTGCTCCCGTGACAATTCTTCCCTGGGCACAGTTGCTTGCGCGTGTATTCATAATCATAAATTCACTGTAATATGATGTATTTATTTTCCTCTTCATCATCATTAATTGCAATGGACTCATTCCCTGTTATTTGTCTGCAGTGTATGAACTCCATGCTATAACAGAGAGAGAGATGGCCGGCAATGGCATAATGGTGAGTAATCACAATTTGATGAGCACAAATCAATTCTCTTCATTAAAATCAAATAGGAGAGAGACACTCAATTAAATGATTACCACATGGAACTACAATAGCAGCTAATGAGAAAAAGGAGCGAAGCAGCTGGTAGACCAGATGAAAGGTGGATACAGTTGAAGTCGGAAGATTATGTAGACTTAGATTGGAGACATTAAAACCCGTTTTTCAACCACTCCACAAATGTCTTGTTAACAAACTACAGTTTTGGCAAGTCAGTTAGGACATCTACTTTGTGCATGACACAAGTAATTTTTCCAACAATTGTTTACAGACAGATTATTTCACTTACAATTCATTGTATCACAATTCCAGTGGTTCAGACGTTTACATACACTAAGTTGACTGTGCCTTTAAACAGCTTGGAAAATTCCAGAAAATGAGGTCATGGTTTTAGAAGCTTCTGATAGGCTAATTGACATAATCTGAGTCAATTGGAGGTGTACCTGTGGATGTATTTCAAGGTCTACCTTCAAACTCAGTGCGTCTTTGCTTGACATCATGGGAAAATCAAAAGAAATCAGCCAAGACCTCAGAAAAAAAATTGTTGACCTCCACAAGTCTGGTTCATCCTTGGGAGCAATTTCCAAATGCCACTTTATTTTAAGAATGTGAAATGTCAGAATAATAGTAGAGAGAATTAATTATTTCAGCTTTTATTTCTTTCATCACATTCCCAGTGGGTCAGAAGTTTACATACTCTCAATTAGTATTTGGTAGCATTGTTTATACTTGCGTACTATTGTTTGTACAGATGAACGTGGTACCTTCAGGCATTTGGAAATTGCTCCCAAGGATGAACCAGACTTGTGGAGGTCTTGGCTGATTCCTTTTGATTTTCCCATGATGTCAAGCAAAGAGGCACTGAGTTAGAAGGTAAGCCTTGAAATACATCCACAGATAAACCTCCAATTGACTCAAATTATGTCAATTAGCTTCTAACGCCATGACATAATTTTCTGTGATATTCCAAGCTGTTTAAAGGCACAGTCAACTTAATGTATGTAAACTTCTTACCTACTGGAATTGTGATACAGTGAATTATAATTGAAATAATCTGTCTGTAAACAATTGTTGGAAAAATGACTTGTGTTATGCACAAAGTAGATGTCCTAACAGACTTGACAAAACTATAGTTTGTTAACAAGAAATTTGTGGAGTGGTTCAAAAATGAGTTTTAATGACTTCAACCTAAGTGTATGTAAACTTTTGACTTCAACTGAATATCAAAGGGTCAGTGATGTAACTATATGTCGTCAGAGGAATAAAGCTGGGATACTATTGGGAATGGAAGCCTCGGCTGGTATTTTGTAATGGGCTACAGGTGGCTGGTGGCAAATTAATTGGGGAGGACAGGCTCATAGTAATGACTGGAATGGAATATATGGAATGGTATCACACACATGGTTTCCATGTGTTTGACACCATTCAATTCACTCCATTCCAGCCCCTCAGCAGCCTCCTGTGTATGTGGTGGCAGGTAGCCTAGTGGTTAGAGAAACAAACCAGCAATTGAATGGTTGCCAGTTTGAGTCCCGGGTCTGATGGGATTTTTTTGGGGGAAGTGAGCTGGCAATGGAGGGTTGCTGGTATCAGAGCACTTAACCCCCCACAAGTACTTCTCCACAGACACCCAGTGTGGCAGCGCCCTGCTCCAACCTATATGTGTGTCTTTTGGAGGAAATGCGGAAGTCAAATTTGGACCTTGGGCATGTGATGTACACAAAATTTATGGTCACAGTTGTGTTAATTTGATGTTTTTTTATATTTAAAAGATCTGCACCTAATTTTTCTACCTACGTAAATATTCTGTTTAAGAATGTGTCCTCCAGACTTTACGTTTGGAAGTTATTTATACCAAGTGTCACTACAAGGTGGAGACGGCGAGATTTGGGAGCTCTGGTTGATGATGTACTTTGACCTTGGTGCCACTTCCTCATTCTGAGTGAAGCTGTCCACGAACCAGTCACCTTATTTGCAGTCTCATCATTTCTCCTGTTTTACAAGTCTGTATTATGTATACATTTATGCACTTTATCGTTACTTCGAAGTAAAATATACGGTCAGTTAGTGGTTTTACTATTTGATGGTTTTGTGAAGTAGTTGTGAGAGTTTGGTGCATGTGCGGCAAGCCACGTTGCTTATCTAGAGGGAAAAAAGGTAGGAATTCATTGACTTTTTGGTTGCCATTTTGTATGTATTTTGTAGCTCCTGTCACTTTTATTTAATATCTCTACGGCTCAATTTCATCATGTACAGTGCATTCGGAAAGTATTCAGACCCCTTGACTTTTTCCACATTTTGTTACGTTACAGCCTTATTCTAAAATGGACCAAAAAATCTGCTCATCAATTCCCATAATAACAAAGCAAAATCATGTTTTTAGAAAAATGTGCAAGTGTATAATTTTTTTTTACCTGAAATATCACATTTATATAAGTGTTCAAACCCTTTACTTAGTACTTTATTGAAGCTGGACAGCTATTTTAAGGTCTCTCCAGAGATGTTCGGTCGGGTTCAAGTCTGGGCTCTGGCAGGGCCACTCAAGGACATTCAGAGACTTGTCCCAAAGCCACTCTTGCGTTGTCTTGGCTGTGTGCTTAAGGTCGTTGTCGTGTTGGAAGATTAACCTTCACCCCAGTCTGAGGTCCTGAGCGTTCTGGAGCAGGTTTTCATCAAGGATCTCTCTGTACTTTGCTCTGTTCATCTGTCCCTCGATCCTGACTAGTCTCCCAGTACATGCCCGGTGAAAAACATCCCCACAGCATGTTTCACCTTAGGGATGCTGCCTGGTTTCCTCCAGACGTGACGCTTGGTATTCACATCCCCACAGCATGCTTCACCTTAGGGATGCTGCCTGGTTTCCTCCAGACATGACGCTTGGTATTCACATCCCCACAGCATGCTTCACCTTAGGGATGGTGCCTGGTTTACTCCAGACGTGACGCTTGGTATTCACATCCCCACAGCATGCTTCACCTTAGGGATGGTGCCTGGTTTACTCCAGACGTGACGCTTGGTATTCACATCCCCACAGCATGCTTCACCTTAGGGATGGTGCCTGGTTTACTCCAGACGTGACGCTTGGTATTCACATCCCCACAGCATGCTTCACCTTAGGGATGGTGCCTGGTTTACTCCAGACGTGACGCTTGGTATTCACATCCCCACAGCATGCTTCACCTTAGGGATGGTGCCTGGTTTACTCCAGACGTGACGCTTGGTATTCACATCCCCACAGCATGCTTCACCTTAGGGATGGTGCCTGGTTTACTCCAGACGTGACGCTTGTTATTCACGCCAAAGAGTTCAATCTTGGTTTCATCAGACCAGAGAATCTTGTTTCTCATGGTCTGAGAGTCCTTTAGGCACCTTTTGGAAAACTCCATGCAGGCTGTCATGTGCCTTTTACTGAGGAGTGGCTTCCGCCTGGCCACTCTACCATAAAGGCCTGATTGGAGGAGTGCTGCAGAGATGGTTGTCCTTCTGGAACATTCTCCCATCTCCACAGAGGAACTCTAGAGCTCTGTCAGAGTGACCATCGGGTTCTTGGTCACCTCCCTGACCAAGGCCCTTCTCCCCTGATTGCTCAGTTTGGCCGGGTTGCCTTGGTGGTTCCAAACTTCTTCCATTTAAGATTGATGGAGGCCACTGTGTTTTTGGGGACCTTCAATGGTGCAGACATTTTTTGGTACCCTTCCCAAGAGCTGTGCCTTGACACAATACTGTCTCTGAGCTTTGTGGACAATTCCTTCAACCTGATGGATTGATTTTTGCTCTGACATGCAATAGTAAACTGTGGGAGCTTATATAGACAGGTGTATGCCTTTCCAAATCATGTCCAATCAATAGAATTTACCACATGTGGACTCCAATGAAGTTGTAGAAACATCTCAAGGATGATCAATGGAAACAGGATGCACCTGAGCTCAATTTTGAGTCTCATAGCAAAGGGTCTGAATACTTATGTAAATTTATAATTTTTTATACATTTGCAAAAATGTCTACACCTGTTTTCGCTTTGTTATTATGGGGTATTGTGTGTAGATTGATGAGGGAAAAAAATAATTTCATCTTACAGCCTTAATTTTAGGATAAGGCTGTAATGTAAAAAAATGTGGAAAAAGGCAAGTGGTCTGAATACTTCCCAAATGCGCTATATATGTGAGGGGCAATTTTTGGATGAAATTATTATTTTTGATACCAAAAGAAAAAGGAAAATCCAAAATAAATATTTAGAAAATATGTTTAATAGATTCTGAACGAATCTGTCCACGAACCGTCATCTTATTTCCAGTCGCATCATTTTTCCTGTTTTACAGGATACTATTATCTGTTGACGTGGTCCTAAGCCGGGACCTGTTACATGTACAATTGACGATGTTAAACTTCATCTTGAGTGGCCCTGTCTGGCTAAAGGGGGTGTCTGTGCAAAAGAAGCCATACTTACATTCTAAATAGTAGGCATTTTGGTTTTGCGAAAATATAAAGTTTTATAGTATGTTAAATTTCCCAAATGTTGTGTGGTTTAAATGCCAGGATATCATACTAATTTCGGCTTTCATCTAGAATTTGCTCTATACCCACGCTGATAATCAGATAAGGGGTTGCGCTAAGAAAAAAAACAAATGGCGGGATATTTGTTGCTTGCTGCAATCATTTTTATAAACAGAACGTTCAAAATAGTATGTAGTACGATTAGTACACAGTATGTTGTTTTAGTAAGTAGTAGCCTAGACAGATTTCAGACACTGCCAATCTCTGTGCTGACCTTGGGTCTTCCATTCAGCAGCCCACTGTCTGTGACAGAGGTGACAGGGTCAGAGAGGAGATACAGGGAGAAAGATGGGGGTTTCATTAGACTACTTGGCACTGGGGTCTCACGTCTCAAACGCCTACAACGTCATCGCACAAAACACTACCGTTTCTGTCAAGCCGCCTACGAGTACAATTTGATGCATACGTTCGATAAATCCAACGTATGCACCACACAGAACGCACTGCAGCTGCCCCTGCAATGCAATGCTGCAAGGCAAACGCAGCGTTCCATTGGAAATGAATGAATTTCCAGTGGATCAAAACGCAATGACGCCGTAGGTGTGATTGAGGCATCAGGCACTGGCTGGTGAGACTGGACTCGAGTACTGTAGGCTATCATTAAGTTATTGGTTGGTATTTGTCATTCTACTGTCAGATCCAGGGTAATCACAGGCCACAGGGTACAGAGAGAAAGGCACGAGCACACACGCACACACAAACAATATAGCTTATAGCAATAACTTTCCAGCAATGTCCTTGAAATTTATGGCACGCAACACCTAGTATGATATAAATCTAGCTTTGATCTAATCTTAAAGCTCAGTTCAACGTTAACAACCTGCTATCCCCCATCAACTGCTCACCAATCAGAACAATGGAAAGGGCTATATGAAGCTTGAAACCCCCACTCGTAAACCGTTTTACTGACCAATGCAAATCAAATCAAAGTTTATTGGTCGCTTACACAGATTTGCAGGTGTTATCCAAGTGCACCGAAATGCTTGTGCTTCTAGCTCCAACAGTGCAGTAATACCTAGCAATAAAAACCAAAAAACAACACACACATAATCCCACAAAATAATTACAACAAATTAAGAAATTATGACCGAATATAAAAATACACTACATGACCAAAGGTATGTGGACGAACATCTCATTCCAAAATCATGGGCAATAATATGTAGTTGGTCCCCCCTTTCCTGCTATATCAGCCTAAAATTCTGAGAAGGCTTTCCAGTGGATGTTGGAACATTGCTGTGGGGACTTGCTTCCATTCAGCCACGAGAGCATTGGTGAGGTCAGGCACTGATGTTGGGCGATTAGGCCTGGCTCGCAGTCACCGTTCCAATCCATCCCAAAGGCATTTGATGAGGTTGAAGTCAGGGATCAATGCAGGCCGTTCAAGTTCTTCCACACTGACAAACCATTTCTGTACAGACCCCGCTTTGTGCACAGGGGAATTGTCATGCTGAAACAGGAAAGGGCCTTCCCCAAACTATTGCCACAAAGTTGGAAGCACAGAATTGTTGAGAATTTTAAGGGTTGTCCACATACTTTTGTATATATAATGTATATACACATATAATGGTTTGTAAAGACAACATGGACAGTATATGACAGAAAAGGTGTGTACAGCTGTAGTTGTATATAATGAGCCATGACTAAAATACTGTATACAGTATACATATAAAGTGCGTAAAACAGTATGTAAACATTATTAAAGTGACCAGTATTCAATGACAACTGCATGTACATAAGGCTGCAGTCTCTAAGGTGCAGGGTAGAGTACCGGGTGGTAGCTGGCTAGAACAGTGACTAAGGTTCAGGGCAGGGTACAGTCTGATGGCCTAGAGATAGAAGCTGTTTCTCAGTCTCTCGGTCCCAGCTTTGATGCACCTGTATTGTCTCCGCCTTCTATATAGTAGCGGGGTGAACAGGACGTGGCCTTGATGATCTTCTTGGCCTTCCTGTGACACGGGGTGCTGTAGATGTCCTGGAGGGCAGGAAGTGTGCCACTGGTGATGCGTTGAGCTGACTGTACCACCCTCTGGAGAGCCCTGCGGTTGCGGATGGTGCAACTGCAATACCAGGCGACAATACAGCCCAACAGGATGCTCTCAAAGGTCCATATGTTCTTGAGGGTCTTAGGGGCCGAGAAATATTTCTTCAGCCTCCTAAGATTGAAGTGGCGCTGTTGCGCTTTCTAACCATGCGGTCTGTGGGAAGGGACCATTTCAGGTTGTCAGTGATGTGCACGCCAAGAAACTTGAAGCTTTGACCCTCTCCACTGTGCCTCCGTTGATGTGGATGGGAGCATGCTCTCTCTGCTGTCTCCTGTTGTCCACGATCAGCTCCTTCGTTTTGTTGACATTGAGGAAGAGATTTTTTTCCTGGCACCACTCTGCCAGGGCTCTCACCTCCTCCCTATAGGCTGTCTCATCGTTGTTGGTAATCGGGCCTACCACTGCAAACTCTGAGTTGGAGACATGCTTGGCCACGCAGTCATGGGCGAAAAGGGAGTACAGGAGGGGGCTAAGCACGCATCCCTGTGGGGCCCCCGTGTTGAGGATCAGTGTGGCAGAGGTGTTGTTGCCTACCTTCACCATTTGGGGTCGACCCAGTTGCACATAGAGAGGTTTAAACCTAGGGCACTGAGCTTAGTGATGAGCTTGGAGGGCACTATGGTGTTGAAGGCTGAGCTGTAGTTGATGAACAGCATTCTTACATAGGTATTTCTCTTGTCCAGGTGGGATAGGGCAATGTGCAGTGCAATGGCGATTGCGTCGTCCGTGGATCTGTTGGGGTGATATGTGAATTGTAATGGGTCTAGGGTGTCGGGTAAGGTGGAGGTAATATGGTCCTTCACTAGCCTCTCAAAGCACTTCATAATGACAGAAGTGAGTGCTAGAGGGCGATAGTAATTTAGTTCAGTTACCTTCGCTTTCTTGGGTACAGGAACAATGGTGAACATTTTGAAGCAAGCGGGGACAACAGACTGGGATATGGAGAGATCGCATATGTCCGTAAACACTCCAGCCAACTGGTCTGCACATGCTCTGAGGACGTGGCTTGGGATGCCGCCTGGGCCGGCAGCTTTGTGGGGGTTAACAATAACTTAAATGACTTCTCACGTTGGCCATGGAGAATGAGAGCACAGGGTCCTCGTGAGCGTCGAGGACCCACATCGGCTGCTCGATGTTGTTTTCCTCGAAGCGGGGAACAAGGTGTTTAGCTCGTCCAGGAGCGAGGCGTTGATGTCCGTGATGTGGCTGGCTTTCCCTTGATAATCCATGATTGTCTAGAGTCCCTGCCTCATACGTCTCGTGTCTGAGCCATTGAATTGCGACTCCACTTTGTCCCTGTGCTGTCGTTTTGCCTCTTTGTTTGCCTTGCACAGATTGTTCCTGGTCTGTTTGTAAACGTATATGTATCACCTTGCCATGATTTAAATGTGGTGGTTTTGTGTGAATGCTGCAATCTATCTATGGTGATTGGTTTGGATACGTTCTAATAAGACCCGGAACATTTCCAAGTCCACGTAATCAAAACAATCTTGAAGCATAGATTCCGATTGGTCAGACCAACGTTGAACAGTCCTCACCATGGAAGCTTCCTGTTTAAGTTTCTGCCCACAGGTGGGGAGGAGCAGAATGGAAGCGTGATCTGATTTGTCGAAGGGAGGGCAGGGGAGGGCCTTCTAGCCGTCCCGGAAGGAAGAGTAGCAATGATCCAGGGTCCGTGTTGCGTGTGTAGCACAGGAGATGTGTTGATCGAATTTTAGTAGAGTTTTGTCAGATTTCCTTTATTAAAGTCCCAAGCTAAATAAATACATGTATTTTTCACGGAGAGTTCTTTCTTCCTGTCGGCACAAAGGGCAGAGAACCTCGCTGGCTGAATGGATGGGAACAATACATCCGGAGAGAGCCATGAATCCAGAGTATATTACAGTCCCTGATGTCTCTCAGGAAGGAGTCACAAACCTTTATCTGATCTCAAGGTTAGACTGATGGGCTGACAAAGGGATGTTAGTCATAACACACTGGACAAAAACTGGTTTAATCAACATTGTTTCCACGTTATTTCAACCTCAAAAATTGATGTGATGATGTTGAATCAATGTGGAAAACGAATTGATTTTGCAAAAAGTCATCAACATAAGGGCATTTCGTATTTTTTTTACCCAACTTTTAAGCAAAAGCCAATGACATGTTGAAAGGTTTTGTTGATTTCAAGTTGAATTCAAGTGAGTTGACTACTCAACCAAATGTAAATCAAAACTAGACGTTGAACTGACATCTGTGCCCAGTCGGGAGGCTTTTATTTCTGTGTGTGTATGTGTGTGTATGGGTATGTTTGTGTGTGTGTATCTGCGTGCACATGTCTTTCCGTGCATGTGTGTGCATGCGTACGTGCACACTATAGATTTATTTAAAAAATGTACTATACAGTAGATGACTGCAATTATCTTGACATTATGATTGGATGAAAGTGCTCCTGCAGATTTTCTGACCAAGACTAATTTGTTAGAAAGTGTCACCCAGATCTGCACAGATGAGTCAAACTCAAAGGTAGATAGGTTTTTTCCTGTCAAATTTATTCAAGATGACAAAAGAACAAAAACAAATGTTTGCATGGATTTGAGAAATGGTTGACTTGCGAACCCAGTCAGCTTGACAGTTGTTAAAAATACCGGACTTTTACTTCAATGTTACCTAGGCTTTCACCACTCTAGACAAACCGACCTTGGAAGCACAACACTGTACAGATACACACCATGCAATTCAGTTTGACAGTTTTGATCATTTCTGAGTTTTATTTCAACGTTACCTCTGCTTTTGCCTCAACGATTCCAGATGACCCAGCTCTCAGACTGTCACACCCTGATCTGTTTCACCTGTCTTGTGCTTGTCTCCTATTCCTCCCCATTATCCCCTGTGTATTTATACCTGCGTTTTCTGCTTGTCTGTTGGCAGTCCGTCTTTTTTGTTGTTGTCAGGTCTTAACAGCGTGTTTCCCGTTTCTTAAGTTCTTGTTTTCTAGTCTTCCCGGTTCTGAACTTTCTGCCTGCCCTGATCCTGAGCCTGCCTGCCATTCTCTGCCTTGGATTAGGAATGTCTGCCTGCCCTCGACCTGCCCTTTGCCCTTTGTTATAATAAATATTCTGAGAAACGAACCAGCCGCCTCCTGTGTCTGCCTCTGGGTCATATCCTGAGACAGACGCAACCGTGTACACTTCCACAGGGACAGACTGGGACCAGAAACCGGCCCACAAAACTCTAACACACTGGACCGTTTACCCCCTCAAGGCCCATACACAACATGCAACCCTACAGAAAATCTTCAGCATAGTTATAACCCCACTCCCCTTCGAAGCCACTGAACCGTCGCCACAACTGTATAGTTAGACCCCCACTGTGTTCCAACCAATTTGCAACCCACTAAACCTCCGACTCTAATCAACAGGGAAAGGGATATGAACTGCATCAATCAATCAATCAAATGTATTTATAAAGCCCTTTTTACATCAGCCGATGTCACAAAGTGCTATACAGAAACCCAGCCTAAAAGCAAGCAATGCAGATGTAGAAGCCCGACTTAGCATGGGGCTAAGCGGGACTGAGGGGAATATTTAGTGTAATGATCCAATGTGTGTCTAATGAAGAGACCCGATGAGTAGGGGGTCATGTTCCAGTTAGTTCATTGGATCATTAATGAGTGTGTTTGTGCGTGTACATGTATGTGCATGTGTGCGTATGCGTGTGTGTGTGTGTGTGTGTGTGTGTGTGTGTGTGTGTGTGTGTGTGTGTGTGTGAGTGTGGTCCGTTTTTGCCTCAGAAGAGTTCCCTTCTATCTCTCTTTGTTCTTTCCTCTCATTTCCCTCACTGCCCTCCCTCTTTCCCTCCATCGCTCTTACGCTCTTTCCATTCAACCCTCCCTCTTTTTCTCCATCTCCATATCTCCCTCCTTTCTCTTCTCAATCCATCTCTCCATCTCCGATACAGACATGCATTCAGAGATAGTGTTTTTTCAATTAGAAACGTGTTCGCCTGAGTGTAGGACTGTTGATCCGAACGATAATGTTACCACAAATCGTAGTGTGAGCAGAATGTTTTTCATACGTTTTTTCTTAAATTTAATCTTTTTAAAACAGAGATGTGTTTATTATTGAGAGAGTGGAAAATGATTTGCATATCA
Organism: Salmo trutta; assembly: GCF_901001165.1. NCBI lineage: Eukaryota > Metazoa > Chordata > Actinopteri > Salmoniformes > Salmonidae > Salmo > Salmo trutta. The sequence continues at coordinate 11,138,396 of NC_042991.1, forward strand.
CATACTAATATAATAATAATTTGGTGGGTGGTTATATCGGTCTTACTTCACACATGTAGAAGTGTGTTTTATTACGCATTTGTGAATTGGAATTTTTTTGCATATCCCAACTCTCCCTGAGACATGGGGTCACGGCAAGGGTCTGCCACTCGTGGGAATTGGTCTACATGGATAGGGCTAAATAGAAATGATTCTTACAGAAGAACTATAAGATGCATAAGCAGGTAGCAATTGACAGGGAGAACAATTAGGTGATTATGGGAAAGTTATTAGACCAAACTTGAGGACACCGGACACAAGACTGAATCGTAACATTAAACTGTTGATTTTATCTGCATTCTACATTTACTGAACTTTTGCCAAATTTGTTGATAACAAAACCTGAAAATACTCTGGATACATTCAGTAACATGATACGAATATTCCTGGTAAATGTGGGGTAGGTTCAACATAACACAAAAAAATGACAAGGGTTTGAGTGAGAGGACTAACTGGTGTCTCCACGTGGCCACCCACCTCTCCAAAGTGTGCACAGTTCGTAAGCAATTCCAACACACTTTTATGACTCAAAGAAGATTCTTCAAGTATAGGGTGGATCGTGAATCCATTTTAAATCTCAGTCTGGGTCAGGGTGGGCATCATTTGAAAGCTTGTTCTATTGCCAACATGACTAGCTAAGTTATACAATTAGATTTTGCAGTGTGAGGATTTCACAAGGCAATACAGAGAAACAGATTGTGATTTTGGTGCATATAGAAAGGAGTCATTTTCTTCACAATAGACAAACAGGCTCATTCTGTTCAAGGTATGACGCTATGTCATCTTGTAACTGTACATCAAACATAGTGATCATAAATGTTGACACTGTATATGGCATGAGTTTTATGATTTGGGAATGTGAAGTGCACATTTGGACTCACGGTTGTTTGGCTTGCTTGTATGACATTCAAGTGGTATTTATTATAATCCTCAACTTTTCATCTTCTCAGTCCTCTTAATTTACAGCATTTCCTCCACTCAGACAGCAAAATATGTACGAAAGTTGCCCAATTAGCGGGAGGGAATGGGGGTAATTCCTTGTCGCGGGCTGAGCTCAAGTTCAGAACGGCTATCAATCAAAACCCAAACACAGCTGTGAAGCGTAGACCCTGAGATCTGACATCATTTATAGCGTAGTAGCTTTTATTGGTTTCTCGCGGACATAAACTGAATTTTATACCAATTTACAATCATAACTTCAATCATATATAATTATCCAATAGTAAAATCCTAAACCAGCAAATCACTTCATATAATACAATGTTAAAATATGCAATATATACAAAACAACAATACTACAACAACAAGGTTTGGGGTGGAGGTTTAGAAAATACATATTTAGAGTTCTTAATAGGAAGGCATTTCTAAGGCCCCTGGGCTATATGGTGTCTGTGTTGATCAGTTTTAGTGTGGAATGGGAGAGTTCTGATAGCAGCCGGTGCGTGTCATGGGACTGTTCCGTTTATGGCTGTTGCGGGTTGCCCATCCAGTAATCTGCTGTCTGTTTGGGGGAAGCCAGTCTTCAAACTAGGAGCTCTGCAGAGATTGAGCAAATGTCAGGCAGATCTGCTCCCGTCTGCTCTCCGAGGACATTATTCTGAGGGTTTCCCGGTAGCTGGTGTACGACACATCCAGAATTTATCTGGAGGATCTCTTCTGGACACACTCCAGCTGAGTGGTCAGGGTTTGAGGGAGGCCAGGGTGCCAGGCAGGGACAGTATACTCCAGAAGTGGTCTTATGTAGCCAATGGCTAGTACTGTAGGTCTGCTGTGGTTACCAAGAAGTGCTTAATGCACTTGAGGAGGTCATGGTGTCAACCTGGCTGTTGCAGGAAGACACTGCACCCTGACACTGTTGATGAAGAGGGGTGGTGCAGGGGTTTAGAGAATGTGACATGCATCAGTACACGTTTATTTTCATTGGTAGCATGTTACAGTACAGCCACTGCATTCCAATTTAGGTTTTTATCAGTGCTCAAATCTGCCATTTTCAACCCACATACAGGTACAAGTGTAAAGGGCTAAGTACCTTGCTCAAGGACACATTTCCAGATTTTTCACCTTGTCGGTTTTGGGATTCGAACAGGCCCAACACTCTAACTGCTAGGCTAATTGCTGTGCATGCTGTAGGCCTATCTTTCGTAACCTTCTCTTTGCTGCCTGTGTGATGTGTGCTCTGAAACGTGAAGCTCACACAAGCTTGATTAATTCATAAGGTTTTCTTTCTCTAAAGACGAAATAGACCATTTACATTTGCAAGAGGAAAGCTACACATTTTCCCGGTGTGAAAAGAGTGCTAAAGTGGATTAGAAAGAGTCTTAAAGTTCACCTTTTAGTTAACCCCAGTAAAGACACGCACACGCACACGCACACACACACAGACACACACACACGCACACGCACACGCACACACACACAGACACACACACACGCACACGCACACACAGACACACACACACACACACACACACAGACACACACACACGCACACACAGACACACACACACACACACACACACAACACACACACACACACACACACACACACACACAACACACACACACACACACACACACACACACACACACACACACACACAAGATTGTAGTAACAGTGTGTGGGTTGGTACCCTGTGGGGAGGTCGCTCTGATAGAGGGTGTTACGTTCCTCCCTGAGGGCCGTGAGGAGCGATGCTCAGACACAGTAACAAATCAATACCCCAATACACCTGTCAGGATGTGATTAAACTCTCAGAGTCCCCCCCCCCCACACACACCCTCCTGGAATTTGGCAGAGGGCAGGAACTGTGAGAGTGGAAGAGTCAAAGGCCCAAAGAAAGGTTATGACACAGTGTGAAGTTTACCCTAGGGTTTATTGGGCCACGGTAACATCAACCTCTAGAGAGACACGATTATCAGCATGAACAACCCCAGACTGTCCTTGTGCTGTTGAAACCTTCTGTACCCTACAGAAAATAGAATAGAAGTAGCCTACAGTACTTACAGTATTAATGTGCACCAAGGAATTATATTTCTCAGAATCAACTTTGTCCATAGTATCTGTTGCCTGCAGTTATGGCAAATGTCTCCATTGTGTTGGTATATACACTGAGTGTACAAAAAATGAGGAACACCTTCCTAATATTGAGTTGCACACCCTTTTGCCCTCAGAACAGCCTCAATTCTTCGGGCATGGACTCTACAAGGTGTCAAAAGCGTTCCACAGGGATGTTGGCCCATGTTGACCCCAATGCTTGCCACAGTTGTCAAGTTGGCTGGATGTCCTTTGGGTGGTGGACCATTCTTGAAGCACACGGGAAAATGTTGAGCATGAAAAACCCAGCAGGGTTGGATTTCTTGACACACTCAAAATTCAAAATGCACTCGCACATCTGAGCTATCTTCGTCGCAGGTGCATGGTGACAGGTGAATAAGACGAGAAAAAAGAAGAAGTCCGCACACTGCTCTTGATAGTATCACTGCTCTTTAAAAAGCTTTAGCTATCAGCCTCAAGGCCTCCGTCTGAGTTTTCTAAATTAGCACCCTTAGGTAGACATAGCCCCACCCACATCCGTTCCATGCATCGAATGGGGTTGGAGTCAAGGGAAAACAAATAAGTGCTACCAAATATAACAATGTGCATTTCATAAATATTCAAATAAAGTGTGTACATAAAACGTATTAAACACGTCTGTAAAACCACAATGAGGACATCGGCCTACCAAGCAAGTTTTCATATATCATTGGGTACAGCGCAAGAAAAACAGAGTAATCTGAAATGGGGGGCATAATTCCTATTCTCATTCACAACATAACATACACAGGCATTTCATCATTAAGACCTTGAGGAAATAATGTCTGGAGGGTGAAAATACATTATTTATATCACCTCCCCTGTCTGATATCTTAACTTTCTCTATTCCACAAAATCTAAAAGGTAGAAATGTCATGTTTTAGGTCATTAAAATGTACTGCGACTGGATAATTCCTGTCCTTTCTCCTGATTGAACTTTTATGTTGACTGATTCTCTCTTTGAGAGAACGAGAGGTTTTACCTACATAACACAGCCCACATGGACATTTAATCATGCAGATAACGTGGGTGGTGGAGCACGTAATAATGTCATTTATTTGGAACCGTTTTCCTGTATGTGGGTGGCAGAAATATTCACACTTCATCATATTGTTGCACAGTGCGCAACCTCTGCATTTATAGCTACCATTCGGAAGAGGGCGTAAAAGAGCCTGGCTGATTTTCTTTTGTGGCTGGCTGTTGGCATGGACCAATTTATCGCGGAAATTGTGACCTCTCCTATATACAATAAGTGGTGGATTCCTAAATTGAGCTGGCAAACCTGGGTCCGATGTACTTGACACACTCAAACCGGTGGGCCTGGGCCTTGCACTTACTACCATCTCCCCTTCAAAGGCACTTAAATGTTTTGTCTTGCCCATTCACCCTCTGAATGGCACGCATACACAAACCATGTCTCAATTGTTTCAAGGTTTAAAAAACCTTATTTAATTGAAGTGGATTTAACAAGTCACGTCAACAATGGATCATAGCTTTCACCTGGTCAGTCTACGTCATGGAAAGAGCAGGTGTCCTGAATGTTTTGTACACTCAGTGTACACTTGTGTCGCGCCCTGATCTGTTTCACCTGTCTTGTGCTTGTCTCCACCCCCCACCAGGTGTCTCATATTTTTTTCCCATTATCCCCTGTGTATTTATACTTGCGTTTTCTGTTTGTCTGTCGCCAGTTCGTCTTGTTTTGGCAGGTCTTACCAGTGTGTTTCCCGGGTTCGCCCGTGCTCTAGTTTTCTAGTCTTCCCGGTTCAGACCTTTCTGTTGCCCTGACCCTGCTTGCCGTTCTGTCCCTTTTTGACTCGGAGTACGAACCTCTGCCTGCCCTGGACCTGCCGTTTTGCCTGCCCCTGGTTATAATAAATATACTGAGAACCAAACCATTCGCCTCCTGTATCTGCATCTAGGTCTACTGGGCTCCCGAGTGGCGCAGCAGTCTAAGACGCTGTGTCTCAGCACAAGGGGCGTCACTACAGTCCCTGGTTCGAATCCAGGCTGTATCACATCCGGCTGTGATTGGAGTTCCATAGGGCAGTGCACAATTGGCCTACCATCGCCGGGGTAGGCCGTCATTGTAAATAAGAGTTTGTTCTCAACTGACTTTCCTAGTAAAATAAAAATATCCTGAGTCGTGATATTATGTCTGGTACAGTGGTACTCAATGGGCTGAGAACACTATGGCAACTAAACACTCAATGGCAAGAAACGAATCAAAAAGCAATCAGCAGTGGCTTGCCGGTGACTGATCTAGCGTGGCGTGGCCATTCATTATGTAAATCCTACCAACCTGGTTTTAAGGCCCTAATTTCTTTACAAATTACCCCCTCAATTGGCCGTAGAAACAACAAGATTAATATTGGACAGTTGCCATGGAAACAGGTCATGTAAAATCCATTTTAGAATGTCCGTGTGTGTGTGTGTGTGTGTGTGTGTCGAGTTCCTTGCTACAATCAACAGGTCTGTAGAGCTGAATCAGTGTTTGGGTTCCAAATGGAGCAGTAAATTAGATTTGTAAATAGGTTGACATCAGACAATATGTCATGGTTGTCTGGCAATGTCATGTTGTGTGTTTACAGTGCTAGATTGGGTATTGAAGCAGAAGTATTACATGGGGTTATTGATATTGCAGCTGCAGTTGGATCTTATTGTGAACATAGCCGTGGGAAGTAGGGGTGCTGGAGGTGCTGCAGCACCCTCTGATAAATCGTCATACATTTGCCATAACAGACGCACAAATATCATACCCTGCAAAAATGTGAATCTCCCCTGTTATTGTAATGGTGAGAGGTTAGCATGTCTTGGGGTTATAATATTTGCGCGTCTAACTTTCTATCATCTATCATTATTCCCGATAAATTCAGGATTATACATAATCATGGTAGCATCCACATTAATGTAGAAGTGTTTAGAGACATATTGTATTCTTATTTACAATAAAGTGACTCTGAAATGACACAATACATTATTCATCATGAATTTCTATTGGGCATACAATAATCTGAAACACAACCAAAATTAGTTGTTGTATAATTTCAAATCCAAAGTACTGGAGCGCAGAGCCAAAAGAACAACATTACTGTCCCGGTCGTTTTGGAGATCACTGTAAATCTTCTTTCTAATGATGTCAACTTTATTTCTAAACTGCTAATATTGATCAAATTACACTAATTCAAATCAAATCAAATGTTATTAGTCACATGCGCCGAATACAACAGGTGTAGACCTTACAGTGAAATGCTTACTTACAAGCCCTAAACAACAATGCAGTTAAAAATAATATGAATAAGAATAAGAAATGAAAGAAACAAGTAATTAAAGAGCAAAAGTAAAATAACAATAGCGAGACTATATGCAGGGGGACAGAGTCAATGTACGGGGGCACCGGTTTGTCGAGGTAATATGTACATGTAGGTAGAGTTACTAAAGTGACTATGCATAGATAATAACAGAGAGTAGCAGCAGTGTAAAAGAGGGCGTGGGGAGGAGGGGTGGGCAATGATTAGATGTTCAGGAGTCTTATGGCTTGGGGGTAGAAGCTGTTTAGAAGCCTCTTGGACCTAGACTTGGATCTCTGGTACCGCTTGTCATGCGGTAGCAGAGAGAACAGTCTATGACTAGGGTGGCTGGAGTCTTTGACAATTTTTAGGGCCTTCCTCTGACACCGTCTGGTATAGAGGTCCTGGATGGCAGGAAGCTTGGCCCCAGTGATGTACTAGGCTGTACCCTCTGTAGGGCCTTGCAGTCGAAGGGCGAGCAGTTGCCATACCAGGCAGTGATGCAACCAGTCAGGATGCTTTCGATGGTGCAGCTGTAGAACCTTTTGAGGATCTGAGGTCCCATGCCAAATATTTTCAGTCTCCCGAGGGGAATAGGTTTTGTCGTGCCCTCTTCACGACTGTCTTAGTGTGCTTGGACCATGTTAGTTTGTTGGTGATGTGGACACCAAGGAACTTGAAGCTCTCAACCTGCTCCACTACAGCCTCGTCATTGAGAATGGGGGCGTGCTTGGTCCTCCTTTCCTGTAGTCCACAATCATCTCCTTTGTCTTGATCACGTTGAGGGGGAGGTTGCTGTCCTGGCACCACACGGCCAGGTCTCTGACCTCCTCCCTATAGGCTGTTCCGTTGTTGTCATTGATTAGGCCTACCACTGTTGTGTTATCGGCAAACTTCACGATGATGTTGGAGTCGTGCCTGGCTGTGCAGTCATGAGTGAACAGGGAGTACAGGAGGAGACTGAGCACGCACCCCTGAGGGGTCACTGTGTTGAGGATCAGCATGGCAGATGTGTTGTTACCTACCCTTACTACCTGGGGGCGGCCTGTCAGGAAGTCCAGGATCCAGTTGCAGAGGTAGGTGTTTAGTCCCAGGGTCCTTAGCTTATTGATGAACTACACTATGGTGTTGAATGCTGAGCTGTAGTCAATGAATAATATTCTCACATAGGTATTCCTTTTGTCTAGGTGGGAAAGGGCAGTGTGAAGTGCAATAGAGATGGCATCATCTGTTGGGCTTGGAGCTAATTGGAGCTAATTACACTTATTGGAGTATGTAACATAAGCTTTGAAAAAGCCAGAAAGTGCCGCTGGCTGCTGGTAAGCTCTTCTGACTTGGACATTAAAAAAAAACGTTTTTACTTGGAGATTCATTCCCCTGAAAATATTTTTGCTAACATATGATGTGGTCCCTGTGCAAGAAAAGGTGGAAGACCCCTGGCCTACATACATCAATAAAATCATAAAAAATATCAGAGAGACGCAATTTGGTCAGCAAGCCTGAACAGCTTGTTGTTTTGAGGCCATAGAAATATAATCCATAGAAAGGCCTTGGAACCTCTAACCCTGGCAATTTCACTGGTAAACTCATACACTTGCAATGGCTGCCAGTCCTGACTTGAATGGGCATGTCCGTTCCATGAATTCTATTCCTATGGTCAGTGAACAGTAGCCATAATCGGCCTTTCGCAAATTTCTGAAAACAATCGCGAGAAAAGCGTGGTTTGGAAATGAAATTACTACTGAGAAGACTAATCTGTCTGTAGAAGAAAACGTTTCTCAAAATTCTAAATTTGAGCAAACAGCACTGTTTTTCAAAGTATTCGATCTTGAAATAGGCTATTAGCAAAAGAGCATTGGCCATCACCGGTGAGTAGCCTAGATGTAACAGTATAGCTTCCGTCCCTTTCCTTGCCCCTACCTGGGCTTGAACCAGGGACACTCTGCACACATCGACAACAGCCACCCTCGAAGCATCGTTACCCATCGCTCCACAAAAGCCATGGCCCTTGCAGAGCAAGGGAAACAACTACTTCAAGGTCTCAGAGCGAGTGATGTCACCGATTGAAACGCTATTGACTCGCCCCGCTAACTAGCCAGCCATTTTACAACCCGGTTACATAGACACATATTCATGCTATCTTTATCATTGGGTGAGGTCAGTGCCACTGAAAAGTTTTTTAAACAACCTATTATATTTCCTCCTAATGTTGTACAATCTGTGTGTTTCCTCTCTTTTCATTGGCCTGTGCTGTTGGTTGCATTCACATTGAGGTTCTGTTAATTGATCTCAGTTTTGTCCGAGTAGCTACTCATTTCGGTACGAAAAACGATTCAGCTAAAACGTCTCCAGTCATGTAAATTACATAGAATTGCATGAAATGCATTTATGAAAGGCAATTGTTTCAAGAGCCTGCCCCCAAAAAAGCACATGTGTGCAAATCCTACAAACACCTCTGGTCAACTATATGTCAGTCTCCAAGATGACGATCAACCACACGGAGCAGAGGAGATGGCATTTGCTTCCACTAATAATTGAATGTGGGATTCCTAGAAAAAAACGGTGCATAGGCCCTTAGATCAGTGCATAGGACCATTTCTCCCAGGCACTATACTACTCCAGTATGCAGGTACAGGCACCATAAAACGGGTCTTACTTTGTTCTGTATTTCAGGCACAGATCTGCCTGTAAACGGACAATGGCGTGGAGAACATTGTTTGCTGTCAACCCTTTGATAAGATATTGCTCAAGTGTGAATAAAAAGCCCCCATAAATTGGGAGATGAAAAGGTTGGGCACCATCAGAGGTTCGATGCGTTCGGAAATGGAACTCTCGCCATGCACTGTGGTGCGTTTCATGGTGAGTAATGAAGATTGGGGCTTCCTAACGTAGAAATGACCCAAAGATGAAAGATCACTTTTTCCTTCTCTCTTTCTGCTCTCTTTCATCACATCTGGGGATTACTGATTCATGAATGTAAATGATAGCAGAGGGATGTGTCCTTGAGGGTAGTCTCCTCAGAATCTTAGTCAGTTTTATCTGTATGTAGGCTAAAGTGTTATAAGGAAGGTTGGCTGTGACTTGTAGAATAAACTCTTGTGAGGCATATCTATCTTATTTCTGTTTTTTCCTCTCTGCCCTTACATTTTTTTGAGAAAAGTTGCTGTACCTGGAATCAGGGTTCTTCAGCTGGCCCTGAAAGAGAACCCTTTTTAGTTCAAACAACGAAAATGTTTTACACCATGAAGAACCATCAAAGAACCCTTTAATGCTGGACTAGCACAAAAACCTGCATACCCTGCAGTTTTGTAATAACAGGATTAAAGAACACAAAAGCCTGAATCCTAACCAAAGTTTTGGCAGTCAATGCATGATTTACACAATCATCAAATTATGTAAGTGTGTGCAACTCAAGTTAGAATACCACCCTCCCACTCTGTTTTGTAACTACAAAGGCTCACTCTGCACGGTCGCAGTCTCAGCGGGCCTCTCCTCTTCTCCGCTGTCATCATCCAGGCAAGGACCCACCACTGAGAACACACACAAACACACACACCGGGTATTTCTTGAAGTATGTGTGTGCCCGTGTGTGTCCCTGTGTACGTGTATAAGTGTGTACCTGTGTGCATACTGTAAGTGTGTATGAGTTTATAGTATTTAAGTATTTTATTAGTATCCCCATTAGCTTCTGCTAAGCAGCAGCTACTTTTCCTGGAGTCCTGATAAAATATAAAAGATGACATAATACGGAATATTAATAGACAAGTACATCGGCCTTCCCTGTGGCTCAGTTGGTGGAGCATGGTGTTTGCAACGCCAGCATGGTGTGTGCAACGCCAGGATTGTGGGTTCGATTCCCACGGGGGGCCAGTACAAAAACAAAAATGCATGAAATGAAAGTATGAAATGTATGCATTCACTACTGTAAGTCGCTCTGGATAAGAGCCTCTGCTAATGACAAAAAAAACAAGGACAGAACTACAGTGAGGGAAAAAAGTATTTGATCCCCTGCTGATTTTGTACGTTTGCCCACTGACAAAGAAATGATCAGTCTATAATTTTAATGGTAGGTTTATTTGAACAGTGAGAGACAGAATAACAACCAAAAAAATCCAGAAAAACGCATGTAAAAAATGTTATAAATTGATTTGCATTTAATGAGGAAATAAGTATTTGACCCCTCTGCAAACATGACTTAGTACGTGGGGGCAAAACCCTTGTTGGCAATCACAGAGGTCAGACGTTTCTTGTAGTTGGCCACAGGTTTGCACACATCTCAGGAGGGATTTTGTCCCACTCCGCAGATCTTCTCCAAGTCATTAAGGTTTCGAGGCTGATATTTGGCAACTCGAACCTTCCGCTCCTCCACAGATTTTCTATGGGATTAAGGTCTGGAGACTGGCTAGGCCACTCCAGGACCTTAATGTGCTTCTTCTTGAGCCACTCCTTTGTTGCCTTGGGCGTGTGTTCTGGGTCATTGTCATGCTGGAATACCCATCCACGACCCATTTTCAATGCCCTGGTTGAGGGAAGGAGGTTCTCACCCAAGATTTGACGGTACATGGCCCCGTCCATCATCCCTTTGATGCGGTGAAGTTGTCCTGTCCTCTTAGCAGAAAAACACCCCCAAAGCATAATGTTTCCACCTCCATGTTTGACGGTGGGGATGATGTTCTTGGGGTCATTGGCAGCATTTCTCCTCCAAACACGGCGAGTTGAGTTGATGCCAAACATCTCCATTTTGGTCTCATCTGACCACAACACTTTCACCCAGTTGTCCTCTGAATCATTCAAATGTTCATTGGCAAACTTCAGACGGGCACGTATATGTGCTTTCTTGAGCAGGGGGACCTTGCGGGCGCTGCAGGATTTCAGTCCTTCACGGCGTAGTGTGTTACCAATTGTTTTCTTGGTGACTATGGTCCCAGCTGCCTTGAGATCATTGACAAGATCCTCCCGTGTACTTCTGGGCTGATTCCTCACCGTTCTCATGATCATTGCAACTCCACAAGGTGAGATCTTGCATGGAGCCCCAGGCCGAGGGAGATTGACAGTTCTTTTGTGTTTCTTCCATTTGCGAATAATTGCACCAACTGTTGTCACCATCTCACCAAGCTGCTTGGCGATGGTCTTGTAGCCCATTCCAGCCTTGCGTAGGTCTACAATCTTGTCCCTGACATCCTTGGAGAGCTCTTTGGTCTTGGCCATGGTGGAGAGTTTGGAATCTGATTGATTGATTGCTTCTGTGGACAGGTGTCTTTTATACAGGTAACAAGCTGAGATTAGGAGCAACTCCCTAAATTCCCCTGACGTGAATATAGCTACATTGTTTCACTAAATTCCCCCTTATTTTTATAGTTACAGACCATATCCTGGGGAAAGTATAGACTTTTAACAGTTACCACCCACAATGGGTTTCATTAGGGGAAATGCAACATTCATGAACATGAAATAACCAGGCCTTGAATCTTGAGCCTTCTTACAGTATGTCACCCATAACAGGTTAACTGAGATATAGTGTAACGTGTTACAGTCTACCACCCATTAGGGGTTAGCTGAGCTATAGTGTAACTGGTTGCAGTCTAACACCCATATACAGTTATCTGAGGTTTTACACTAGGCTTTGGAGGTCCTGTTAATCAGATGGAGTTGTTACGCTCCTGCTCATATAAACTGAACCAGAATCAGATGGCAGTTTCACGTAAGGTAAATGGCTCTCGCTGTGGCTTTCACCTCAGCCACTTTGATCAGTGTTTTAAGAGATGTGAACTTAGCAACCTTGATTCATGTGTAGTTTTCCTCCTCTAAAGTTTCAACTTAATGGTTTGCACCTCAACAACTTCCTACATTTCTACCTTCATTCCCAACACCACATTCACACCCAGCAGCGTCCCCAGTCACACACAAACACACCAGTGGCGGCCAGTGCCGTTCAAGATGAGGGAGGACACATTTGTTTTCATGAGCATGGCCTTATTTCTATTGCAACATATTGGATGACTGTCATTCATATTCCATCCACCCAGTTCAATGTAACAGCGATAGATGTAGGCTGCTACATGATACTCAAAATGTCCCAATACCCATCATGAGGTTGATACTAACTAGCCTATGAATGAAAGTTCACAAAATAGGTGCACACAGGTCGAGAGACAAATTTGAGGTGACAGACAGTGACACATGGACAGACAGTAACATTCAATACCACCTTGCACACTCTTGCCTGCATTTAACTGATATAGGGGTGTATCATTAGTCCAACAGTTGCAAACAAAGAGTTAATAATATTGGACAAATTCAGGTATGTTTATCGCCATTTTGTTCCTGTTGCTTCCGTTTAAGAAATGTTTTTCAACAGAATCAGCGGAATGAATACACCCCTGATCACAGGTAAACACAGTTCACTTTCATAGCAGCCACGTTGTATTCCTTCTCGCATCTATGTGGTCTCCTTCTCTCACCTCTTCCCTTTGCTTGTGGACTTCAATGCACAACACAGCAGCAGTATGTGACCAGGCAAAAAAACCTTTCCAAGTCAAACCGCTACACACAGCCTACATCATTGTCACCATATTAGCTAAAGTAACATCTTAGTCAGCATAGCTAATAGGACTAATGCATTAGTAAACCTGCTACAATCATAGTAATGTTACAGTGTACAGTCAGTAAGCAGTTACACCAGCGGGTCCCAGGTGGCAATAAATTAGTAAAAACAAAAGCTTACCTTGACTTGGAACATTTCCAGTGTTGTGTTGGATAGTCATAGCCAGCTAGCTACCATAGCATCCCTCTGTTTGAGCAAGGTGTTTCAGTAGGGTAAACTAGCTAGCTGCATTTGCTAGCTAAGTAAGTGAAACTGAAAGTGAAAAAAAGACAACATCTCTGTCTCTATTTCTCTCTTGCTTCTTCATTTTGGAAGAAATGAATTTGTTCATAATGTTAAACTATGTGTCTTTCTCTCTCTTGAGTCAACTACTCACACATTGTGCAGTATGCACTGCAGTGCTGGGTAAGCTGTATCTATGTTTTCAGAACTAGATTAATTCTCTGATCCTTTGATTGGGTGGACACATGTCAGTTCATGCTGCAAGAGCTCTGATAGGTTGAAGGAAGGATGTCTTCTGGAAGTTGTCATGATTACTGTGTAAGGCTATGGAAGGGGTGTGAAACATGAGCCTCCTAGGTTTTGTATTGAAGTCAATATACCCAGAGGATGACGGAAGCTAGCTTTCCTCCGGCTACACCATGGTGCTACCTTACAGAGTGCTGTTGAGGCTACAGTAATCTTCATTGCAAATAATGTGTTTTAACTTCTTCAGATTAGGGTCTATTTTCTCAATTTCCGCCTGACGACGTGCCCAAAGTAAACTTCCTGTTGCTCAGGCCCTGAAGCAGGATATGCTTATAATTGGGTACCATTGGAAAGAAACACTCTGAAGTTTGTAGAAATGTTAAAATAATTAGGAGACTATAACACAATAGTTATGGTAGGAGACAATCCAGCCCATGCTATCCAAGGAAAATACAGGGAAAAAAATGTAATCTAGCTCTCAGTATGCAATTACTATGGCTTCCACTGGGTGTCAGCAGTCTTTGTTCAAGGTTTCAGGCTTGTTTCTTCCAAAACGAGGAAGAATAATGAGTTTTGATACAGGGACACAGACTTGCTAATATTGCTTTCCAATTGAACATACTTCTTTCCGTATGAAATATTTTTGTTTAATTACATTTTAGGGTATCTGAGGATTAAATAGAAATGTATTTTGACTTGTTTTAACCTGTTTGATCTAGGGGGCAGTATTGAGAATTTTGGAAAAAAATATGTGCCCATTTTTAACTGCCTCCTACACCACAACTCAGAAGCTAGAATATGCATATTATTGTTCAGGTTTGGATAGAAAACACTCTGAATTTTCTAAAACAGTTTGAATGGTGTCTGTAAGTATAACAAAACTCATATTGCAGGCAAAAACCTGGGAAAAATAGATTTAAAAAAAATGAGAATTTTGTGACTGTACTATTTAGTGTCATTGTTTATAGATACCATAGTGAGAAAGGATTCAGTTCGCAACTCCTAAGGCTTCCACTAGATGTCAACGATCTTTATAAAGTTGTTTGAAGCATCTGTGATGAATACAGACCGAATTAGAATGCTTGTAAGTTGACACGTCATCACTTCATTTTTTGCGCCTGCGCATAAATCTGAGAAGAGTGTCTTTGTCATAATCGTTTATTCTAGACACTTGATAGGTTGTGTGAAAATATTACTGATGTTTACTGATGTTTCACGTTAAAAATGGACCAAAAGATTAATGCTAAACAACGTTTGACATGTTTGAACAAACGTAAATAGATTATTTACTAGTTTTTTTTTAGCTTTTCGGCGTGACTTTACACTGCCCACCTCATTTTGTGGGAGCCTACTGAACGCTAACTATTTGGACATAAATTATGAACTTTGTCAAAAGAAACCACATTTGTTCTGGACCTGGGATCCCTGGCAGCGCCTTCTGATGGAGATAATCAAAGGTAAGGGGATATTTAGAATGTTATTATCGATATTAGATGATGCTAATGCTAACTGTATAGCTTAGCTTAGCTTAGCTTAGCTTATAGCTTAGCTTGTTGTTGTTAGCATAGTACCCAGTTTATTGCAAAATGTGATTTCCCAGTAAAGTTATTTTGAGATCTGGCCATTCGGTAGCAATTACGAGATGATAATATATTATTCTTTGAATGACAATATTATAATTTACCAATGTTTTCGAATAGTAATTCCGTGATTTGTAATGCTGGATTCACTGGGAGCATTCGAGCCGAAAAAAATTCTGAATTTCACCGCGACTGTAAATGCTGTTTTTGGATATAAATATGAACTTGATGGAACTAAAAATGCATGTATTGTATAACATAATGTCCTATGAGTGTCATCTGATGCAGATTGTCAAAGGTAAGTGCATAATTCTAGCTAGTTTTCTGTCTGTTGATGCCCTTCTTTGAATTGGCTAAACATTACACGCAGCTATTGTCAATGTACTCTCCTCACATAACCTAACTTTATGCATTCTCCGTAAAGCCTCTGAAAATTGGACAGCGTGGTTAGATTTAGGAGATATATCTTTCAAATGTAGGAAAATAGTTGATTATTTGATTATTTGAAATGATTACTCTTGCAGTTTTGAATTCCCCGCCATGGTCACATGACAATGAATCCCAATACCGGGATAAGATCTTGCCCCCTGGCCTCAACAGGTTAACAAAGTTTAGAGGTAGCTTTTTGGATTCCTTTCTCTGCTTGTTGAACGAGTGGATTACTCAAA
>NC_042991.1:11154127-11161627 GCF_901001165.1 Salmo trutta
AGAGGAGAGGACGAAGAGACCATGAACGATGACAGATAGAGAGACAATGATCGAGGAGAGAAGATGAGAGACAATGAGAGACAGAGAGAGACAAGAGAGAGAGACAATGAGAGACGAGAGGTGACAATGACGAGGAGACAGATGAGAGACGTAATGAGAGAGAGAGGACAATGTTGTGAGAGACAATGCGAGAGAGAGCGACAATGAGGAGACACTGAGAGAGAGCGTACAATGATAGAGAGACAATGAGAGTATGATGAGACAATGAGAGCGAATGCTGAGACGACGGACACTGAGAGAAGACGTAGTAGGATCAAATTGAGAGACGAGGAGAGAGAGAGATCATGATGAGTAGCAGAGAGAGAGAGAGAGAGACAATTGAGCTGAGGAGACGAGAGACCAGCAACCTGAGAGAGAGAGAGACAATGAGAGAGAGACAATGAGAGAGAGAGACAATGAGAGACAATGAGAGAGAGAGACAATGAGAGAGAGAGACAATGAGAGAGAGAGACAATGAGAGACAATGAGAGAGAGAGAGACAATGAGAGAGAGAGACAATGAGAGAGAGACAATGAGAGACAATGAGAGAGAGACAATGAGAGAGAGAGACAATGAGAGAGAGAGACAATGAGAGACAATGAGAGAGAGAGAGACAATGAGAGAGAGACAATGAGAGAGAGAGACAATGAGAGACAATGAGAGAGAGACAATGAGAGACAATGAGAGAGAGACAATGAGAGACAATGAGAGAGAGACAATGAGAGACAATGAGAGAGAGAGAATGAGAGACAATGAGAGAGAGAGAGAGACAATGAGAGAGAGAGACAATGAGAGAGAGAGAGGGAGAGGGAGAGACAATGATGGGGAGAGGGAGAGGGAGAGACAATGATAGGGAGAGGGAGAGACAATGATGGGGAGAGGGAGAGGGAGAGACAATGATGGGGAGAGGGAGAGACAATGATGGGGAGAGGGGGAGGGAGAGACAATGATGGGGAGAGGGAGAGAGAGAGACAATGATGGGGAGAGGGAGAGAGAGAGACAATGATGGGGAGAGGGAGAGAGAGAGAGAGACAATGATGGGGAGAGGGAGAGGGAGAGAGAGAGACAATGATGGGGAGAGGGAGAGGGAGAGACAATGATGGGGAGAGGGAGAGGGAGAGACAATGATGGGGAGAGGGAGAGAGAGAGACAATGATGGGGAGAGGGAGAGACAATGATGGGGAGAGGGAGAGACAATGATGGGGAGAGGGAGAGACAATGATGGGGAGAGGAGAGACAATGATGGGGAGAGGGAGAGACAATGATGGGGAGAGGGAGAGAGAGAGACAATGATGGGGAGAGGGAGAGAGAGAGACAATGATGGGGAGAGGGAGAGAGAGAGACAATGATGGGGAGAGGGAGAGAGAGAGACAATGATGGGGAGAGGGAGAGCGAGAGACAATGATGGGGAGAGGGAGAGCGAGAGACAAATAGCAAATAGAGAGACTTTTGACTTTTTTTAATGGTACATCCTCATTTCATTAACCCTGTTAATCCGTCCTCCTAATTAGCCAAATAGCCAACTTTGCTTGAGCAAACAGAAAATTCTAAACACATTTGGCCTTTTCCTTATTCGAATACCTGTGCCCCATTATAAACATCCAGACAGTAAACTTCCCCCCCAACCTCTCACACAGGCATTCAAGCAGAGACATTAATGGCATTAACTTGGTGCGCACAGAAAACACATGATGCATAGTCTCACTCATGACACAGAAAGGACACCCCTGTCTGACTCCCAGGTCGACCCCTGCCAACCAGCTATTAGTGGCCAGGGATCCATGTAGAACCCTCCACTGGAGGTCTTCTGACCTCTTTGTAGAGCCCCCTCCATCTAAAACCCACCATACTCTCCGCCCCACATACCCCCTGCCACTGATGTGCCTTCACTCCTGTTAGGCTCCTAATGTTCCTCACCTTAATGCAGAGGTTGTAGAGGGCTTTACCTCCCACCCGCTCAAACTCCCCCAGGATAGAGTGTTAAAGTCCAACAAGTCCTCCATACCCCTTTGCCAGTCCCCAGTCTCTGCCGTCAACTGCAGTGGTGGAAACAGTGGTTGCACCTCCCCCTTTGGCCGCTCAAACACCAACATACCGGTTCAGACAGTGCCTCCTAGACCTCCCCCAGGAATCTCTCTAGCAGCCTAAGAGATGTTAGTCCTGTTTGTTGTACCAGGACTTCCGGAGTTTTCCACCCCTCCTCCCCCAGCAGCCGCAGGTCACTCAGCCTTAGTAAACTCGCTGCCATCAGTCGCTTCTGCAGGGTGGCTGATTGAACTAATCTCAAAAGGATAGCTGGATTGTGGAAGATAGGCTCAGGCTCCACACCGCCTTCTCGTGTAGGCCTTAGCAGCTGCCAGGCCCTCAACACCGCAGTGTAAAAATCAGAGAGACCTGCTGTGCCTCTCCAGCCTCATGCGGAACAGCTGCCGGTCCAACCCTAATCTGCCAGCTCTCCTCAGCAGCGTGCATGCTGGTTCCCTCCATCCGACATCAGTATGGGTACAGCAGTCTCTGCACCGCCTTTAATCAGAATGCAGCCACCCTGCTCTCCAGTTCCCCCAGGCCCTGTCCTCCTTCGTGGATGGACATGTACAACACTGCCGCCTTCAGCCAGTGATGGCCGAACCAGACAAAATCCACCAGCTTCCGTTGCGAGTCTGCGAGCAGACCGGTGGGGGATTGAGGAAAGCCAGTTTATGCCACAGGGAGGTTGTTGTTGATTTTCAGCACCCTCCCTCTATATGACACTTGGGACAGGAGGCACCACCACCTGGCCAGTCTTGACACCACTAACTGTAGCAGCCCCTCCCAGTTCTTCCTGACCCACCTCTCTGAGCCCAGGTACACCCCCAACATGTTAAGCCCTTCGCAACCCCACTGCAAACCCCCTGGAAGCATAGGGGGGCCCTATCGCTCCATGACCCACATAACAGAGCTTTGCTCTTGCCCCAGTTCACCTTAGCTGACGAAGCTCCCTCGTACACCTTCAGACTAGTCTCTAGTGCCGGCATATCCTGCCGACCCCTGACCATCACATAAACGTAATTTGCATACGCCGACACAGCTATGTCTGTCAACACATCCATGCCTGTTCAGCACACTCCCTGCAGTCTCCTGCGTAGCAGGCCCAAAAAAGTCTCAATGGCTAGTGTATATAACTGCCCCGATAGAGGGCATCCTTGTCTAATGCCCTGTCTCACCCAGACTGGCCTACTGGGCCCCCATCCCACCTTGACCATACATAACAACCCAGCATACAACATCTTCACAAAAGCCAAAGACCTTTCCCCAAACCCAAACACAGACATCACATTTAACAGATACTCATGGTCCACTCTATCAAAAAGCTTCTCTTGGTCTAAAGAGACCAATCCAAAGTTCACATTAGAAACTCTTGACAAGTCCAACATGTCCCTGATTAAGAATATGTTTTCCGTGATTGAGCGTCTTGGTACACAATATGTCTGGTCCTTGTGTAACCGATGTGAAATGGCTAGTTAGTTAGCGGTGGTGTGTGCTAATAGCGTTTCAATTGGGTGACGTCACTCGCTCTGAGACCTGAAGTAGTTGTTCCCCTTGCTCTGCAAGGGCCGTGGCTTTTGTGGCACGATGGGTAACGATGCTTCGTGGGTGTCAGTTGTTGATGTGTGCAGGTCCCTGGTTCAAGCCTAGGTTGGGGCGAGGAGAGGGACAGAAGCTGTACTGTTACACTTGTGTACTATAGAGTCCAGATGGGACTTCAGTCTGTTAGCGAGGACTTTGGCAAATATCTTGTAGTCCGCACAGAGCAATGCCATAGGCCTTCAGTTCTTAAGTTCACACAAGTCCCATTTTTTGGGCAGGAGAGTGAGAGCCGCCCGACGGCAGCTCATCGGCAACTCCTACCCCAACGCGCTCATGCTTCACGCAAAAGAAGTCCAATCCAATTATTCCCCAGAATTTTTTATAAAACTCCACTGGGAGTCCATCGACCACTGGTGCATGGCCGGGGGACATCTGGGTTACAGCCTCTGCCAGTTCATGGGACAACAGGGGAATCCCATTTTATACCTCTGTGCCAGAGAGAACTTAGGGAGTTCTGCAAATAAAACCTGAGCACACACAGGATTACACAGTTCTGCCCTATACAACTCAGTATAAAACTCCACAGTCCTCTCCCGCATCTCACCCACCACAGAGGTCACCCACCCATCCGACAGCTGCAGACAATGCATACCCTTGGCTTCACCGCTCTGTCTTTCCAAACCAAAGAAGAAGGAGCTGGGAGCATCCATCTCCTTAAGCATGTAGAACCTAGCTCTTACAAGTGCTCCCTTTGCTTTTAACCTGGAAAAAACTGCCCAGGTCCCTACGTAATTCAGCTAAATTAGCCTGGAGGCCTACATTGCCTTGCCCCACCAGCTCTACCTCCACTTCATTGATACTATGCTCGAGTTCCCCCAATACTCTCCTAGCCTCTGAGGATGAGAGAGCTGTTTACTGTTGACAGAAAAGCCGAATTTTGACTTTTCCCACAACCTACCATTGACTCAGAGAAACATACTCTACTCTTTGCTGAAAACCTGAGCAAAAAGTGGCATCTTATAAGAGCTTTACATTAAACTTCCAATACGATGCCTGCTGAGGCCCTGGTAAAATAGACAACTGAGCCATTGTTATGTGGTGACCCGAAAAATCCACCGGGAGAATGGTAGCTCCCAACAGCCTATTGCTCTGATTCCTGGACATGTAAAACCGATCTAGTCGGGCTGCACTCACGCTAGCCCTAAAGATCTTCACCAATGTATACTGTCTTGTGTTGGGATGTCTAGTTCTCCAAACATCCACTAGATCAAACTGCTTAATGATGTCCCTTAACATCTCCACTGAGCCTGGTAGAGGCTCCTCCCCATTTCTATCTTTCATAAAATCCATCGTACATCTCCAGTCGTACAGCTACAGAGTTCCTGTCTAAGACACCCAAACAGAAGCCCCCTCTCTCTCCCTGTATTAGGTGCGTGCAAATTTATAAGGACAAAACTCCTGTTGTTAATTTCTGATTTTACTACAAGCAGTCTATCCTTACACACCTCATTTGAGGAGCAAATTTTTACGGCCATTTTTACAGCCCGGTGCAAAAAAAAAAGGACTGCCACCCCTGCACTAACATTTGTTCCATGGCTCAGCACACTTGCCCTTTTCCACCAGAGCCCCCAATCGACTTCATTCACCACATCACTAAACAACACCTGTGCTTTTTTTTGTTTTACATATTCACCCAACAGACTCCTCTTTCCCGCATCTCTGGGGCAATGTACACTGCTCAAAGAAATAAAGGGAACACTTAAACAACACATCCTAGATCTGAATGAAAGAAATAATCTTATGAAATACTTTTTTCTTTACATAGTTGAATGTGCTGACAACAAAATCACACAAAAATAATCAATGGAAATCCAATTTATCAACCCATGGAGGTCTGGATTTGGAGTCACACTCAAAATTAAAGTGGAAAACCACACTACAGGCTGATCCAACTTTGATGTAATGTCCTTAAAACAAGTCAAAATGAGGCTCAGTAGTGTGTGTGGCCTCCATGTGCCTGTATGACCTCCCTACAACGCCTGGGCATGCTCCTGATGAGGTGGCGGATGGTCTCCTGAGGGATCTCCTCCCAGACCTGGACTAAAGCATCCGCCAACTCCTGGACAGTCTGTGGTGCAACGTGGCGTTGGTGGATGGAGCGAGACATGATGTCCCTGATGTGCTCAATTGGATTCAGGTCTGGGGAACGGGCGGGCCAGTCCATAGCATCAATGCCTTTCTCTTGCAGGAACTGCTGACACACTCCAGCCACATGAGGTCTAGCATTGTCTTGCATTAGGAGGAACCCAGGGCCAACCGCACCGGCATATGGTCTCACAAGGGGTCTGAGGATCTCATCTCGGTACCTAATGGCAGTCAGGCTACCTCTGGCGAGCACATGGAGGGCTGTGCGGCCCCCCAAAGAAACGCCACCCCACACCATGACTGACCCATCGCCAAACCGGTCATGCTGGAGGATGTTGCAGGCAGCAGAACGTTCTCCACGGCATCTCCAGACTCTGTCACATCTGTCACGTGCTCAGTGTGAACCTGCTTTCATCTGTGAAGAGCACAGGGCGCCAGTGGCGAATTTGCCAATCTTGGTGTTCTCTGGCAAATGCCAAATGTCCTGCACAGTGTTTGGCTGTAAGCACAACCCCCACCTGTGGACGTCGGGCCCTCATACCACCCTCATGGAGTCTGTTTCTGACCGTTTGAGCAGACACATGCACATTTGTGGCCTGCTGGAGGTAATTTTGCAGGGCTCTGGCAGTGCTCCTCCTGCTCCTCCTTGCACAAAGGCGGAGGTAGCGGTCCGGCTGCTGGGTTGTTGCCCTCCTACGGCCTTCTCCACGTCTCCTGATGTACTGGCCTGTCTCTTGGTAGCGCCTCCATGCTCTGGACACTACACTGACAGACACAGCAAACCTTCTTGCCACAGCTCGCATTGATGTGCCATCCTGGATGAACTGCACTACCTGAGCCACTTGTGTGGGTTGTAGACTCCGTCTCATGCTACCACTAGAGTGAAAGCACCGCCAGCATTCAAAAGTAACCAAAACATCAGCCAGGAAGCATAGGAACTGAGAAGTGGTCTGTGGTTACCACCTGCAGAACCACTCCTTTATTGGGGGTGTCTTGCTTATTGCCTATAATTTCCACCTGTTGTCTATTTCATTTGCACAACAGCATGTGACATTTATTGTCAATCAGTGTTGCTTCCTAAGTGGACAGTTTGATTTCACAGAAGTGTGATTGACTTGGAGTTACATTGTGTTATTTAAGTGTTCCCTTTATTTTTTTGAGCAGTATATATTGAGCGAGCCTACCCAAAGAGTCTCCATGAGAAGTCGGAGAAAAGCCAGCAAAGAAAGAGACCAATAGCAAAGCTCAAAAAACCCCAGTGCCAGAAAAATAATATTCATCTAAACAGCATCTGAAGGTAGACCTTTACGTACAGTGCTGACCCACTTCCTCAACCTAAAACGTTTCCTGGGAGAGAGGACACCATGCCCCTCATTTTTCATAGCATGTTGTACTGATCTTACAAACTGCTTGACACCCTCTTCAACCGCCCGTAGTCACTTGCTCTTCCCCACTATACTCTCCTCATACAATAGCATAACCTGACTAGACCCAGCCTCAGCTACACCACCTTCCATAGCATGACAAGACCCAGCCTCATCTACACCACCATCTATAACATGACAAGACCCAGCCTCATCTACACCACTATCTATAACATGACTAGACTCAGCCTCATCTACACCACCATCTATAGCATGACTAGACCCAGCCTCTGCTACCTATGTCTCATGGCCCCCTGCACGTTGACCTCGATTTCCCCCACTGGCGCTTGTATCCTCACCTTGTCTATGGCCTTTATGTGGGCAT